>NW_026073923.1:0-1754 GCF_014885135.2 Alexandromys fortis
CGAGGCAGGGTTTCTCTGTGATTTTGGAGCCTGTCCTGGAACTAGCTCTTGTAGACCAGGCTGGTCTCGAACTCACAGAGATCCACCTGCCTCTGCCTCCCGAGTGCTGGGATTAAAGGCGTGCGCCACCACCGCCCGGCTAAGGTGGAAGTACTTTGAGATGGTGTGTTTTTATGTGCAAATATGAATCTGTTAAACATGTAGGTATTATGTAAAATTTTATTGTTCTGGACTGTAGCTTAGCTTGGCTAACTCACACGTCTTCTTTCTTTTCTTCCTTGACTCCCTCCCTCCCTTCCTTCTGAATTGAACCAGGGACTCGTGCATGCTCTAGTCACAGCCCCCACTCTACACTTCCCCTCTGGGGTATGTCCTCAGCCCCTGACAGTAACTGTTTCACATTTCAACATAGGCTAGGCAGTTTTGAGGCAGTTAACTTCTACAAGGGCAAACGGGTTTTAATTTTAACTAGTAATATTCCTCAGACTAGTTAGCCATGCTCTTCCAAATGCTCCTTTATTCTCTAGGCTGTTTAGATTTTTTTTTTTTGCTCTTCATTATAAAGTTTCTTTTAAAAAATTTAAATTTAAAAATCTAATACCAGGCGGAGGTAGTGCACACCTTTAATCCCAGTACTCGGGAGGGAGAGGCAGGAGGATCTCTGTGAGTTCGAGGCCAGCCTGGTGTACAGAGCGAGTTCCAGAACAGCTCCAAAGCTACATAGAGAAACCCTGTCTCGAAAAACCAAAAGAAAAAAAAAATTAAAAAGTTCTCTGTCTCTGTCCCTCTGTCTCTCTATCTCTCTGTGTGTGTGTGTGTGTGTGTGTCTGTCTGTCTGTCTGTCTGTCTGTCTTTCTGTCTGTCTGTCTGATGAAACCTGAAAATCCCAAATTGGCTAGACTGTCTAGTGAGCAATCCCGCACTGGGACTACAGGTACATGCTGCTCTGCCCTGATTTTTGTGTGGGTGGTGGTCTGAATCCAATACTTTCCCACTGAGCAATCTCCTGAGCCTTAATTGTGGGAGGGTTTAATTCAGACATTTCTAGAAGTAGGCTGTGTAAGTCACCTGGTGTGTTAGAACTGTCTCCAGTATTCAGATGCTGGGGCAGGGCAGAATGGGGAATGTACATTTGATGAGCGTGGCCTGTTTGAGATGGGTAATGTGCACAATTAGCAAAAGGACTTAATGCCACCAAGCTATAGACTTTATAGACTTCAAAACACTAGTGAGTGGAATCGTTCATTACAAGAAAAAGTTCATACAGGGTAGGGAGGGGGAACTTAAGAAATGCCTTGGCAAGTGTTCCTCCAGAAGAGCTGGGTTCAGTTCCTAGCACCCAACAATTGTCTGTAACTTCAGTTCTATGGTTCTGGCCACTTTTTCTTAAAGATTAATTTATTTATTATGTATAGTGTTCTGTCTGCATGTGTGCCTGCCTGACAAAAGAGGGCGCTAGATCTCATTATAGATGGTTGTGAGCCACCATGTGGTTGCTGGGAATTGAACTCAGGACCTCTGGAAGATCAGCCAATGTTCTTAACCTCCAAGCCATCTTTCCAATCTTTCCAGCCCCTAAAAACAAATCTGATGTGAGTGATTTCTTATTAATAAAGAAACTGCCTTGGCCCATTTTATTGGATAGAAAATTAGGTAGGCGGAGTAGACAGAGGAGAATTCTGGGAAAAAGAAGCTGAGTGAGTGAGTCGCCATGATGCTCCCACTCCAGACAGACACAGGTTAAGATCCTCTCT
>NW_026073924.1:0-1747 GCF_014885135.2 Alexandromys fortis
TAATAGTAGTAATAGAGATTTAAACAGTAGATAACTAAGTGCTAATAGTTAACAGAAGTCTTATTAGTAATTTTGCTTTAGATGATGATTTTAGTTTTCAAATAAAAATGCTTAAAATTACAAGCTATTTTTGAATGGAGCTTATCATGTGCTACATAATAACCTAAAATATATAGTTTTTACTAATACAAATTTTTTTATACTCTACTTAAAGATTGTAGCATTAGGTCTTAGCATCATTGTTAAGACTCATGAACTAATAAATTTGGTAATTAAATTATTTCTTGGAGAACCTAGAATGAGAATTGAACCCATTTCAATGCTTTTGTTGTATTGGATTCTAATTCTGTACTTAACCTAGCATAAATTTTCTTTCTGAAGAAATTGTAAAAAGTATTTAGCTCCTTCTAAATTGGTAATACTAAGATTCTCATTGATGAGTCTTGTTTTATTTTGTACATAATGTATATATTCAGTTTTAATTATAATATATGCCAAGGTGAAACATTTTCCCTTTTGAAGTATGTAAGTTCAGGTTCAGGTTGGTATCTGTACAAAGAAGTCTTTCTGGTCTTTGCTAATTGTTCCCACACTATTTATTTTTTTAAATGGGTAGTTCATTGTTATGTTACCAGGGGTTAGCATGCTGAACAGTAACTAGATCGCTGCCTCCCATCCTGCTGATTACTTCTTCTTTTAGGCTAAACTTCCTTTATTACACCAAGAACTAGACTACTCTGTTGGAAGGTCTCTTTAGGCTTTAAAACCATAGATTCACAAAGAAAAATGCTAACCTAGTTGTAAATGTGATTCTTATTTGTGCACCATATAGTAGTGGTTTTGAATATATAGCGTTGTGACTACATGGAATTTTCTAGCTGTCAAATAGTCCTAAAGAATACAGTTAAAGACATAGTATGATAAGACTTTGTAGGGAAATAAAAAAAAATGGTGAGCAGAGAACTTGTGGTTCACTGATAAATACGTGGGAAAATGCTCATGTTTACTGTAGTCAGAAAAAGTATAAACCAAAATTGTTTGTTACCCCTTTTTACCTTCAGGCTGTTGAAATTAGTGACCGTTGAATTTGAACATTTAGGGTCACCAACATTCCCATACTTGCTTTCTTGAAATGTGTATAACTACATCCTTTTTGGTTAATCCAATATATTTATTTATAGTAAAGAATAGATGATTTGATTCAAAATGCCACATTTGAGCCTCTATTCTGACAATTTTTTCCTTAAAAGCAAGCAATATAGTTGAGGCACAGATTCTTCAGTATGGACAATTCTGATAAAATTGGAAGTTAATTCACCTATGAAAACATTTATTGTACTGTTTTTGACTTAAATACATTTTAATAAAAATATTTCTAAAATTATTCCTTGAGAATTATTTTAGCTGGGAGGTGGCAGCACACACCTTTTATCCCAGCACTGAGAAGGCAGAGTCAGGTGGATCTCTCTGAGTTCTAGGACAGCCAGAGTTACACAAGGAAGAAACCCTGTTTTGGTTTTTCGAGACAGGGTTTTTCGAGACAGGGTTTTTCTGTAGCTTTGGAGCCTGAAACTAGTTCTTGTAGACCAGACTAGTCTTGAACTCACAGAGATCCGCCTGCCTCTGCCTCCCGAGTACTCGGATTAAAGGTGTGCACCACCACTGCTTGGCTGAAGCCCTGTTTTAAGAGAAAAAGAAAAAAGAAAATATTCATCATCTCAGTATTCATTAAGTATTCTTGATTTTT
>NW_026073925.1:0-1649 GCF_014885135.2 Alexandromys fortis
TACTCATTCATTTCTCATACAAAGGTATTTTACATATACATGTAAAGCACATTACAAATTTGCATAATAAATTAAGAAAAGCAACCAATTTTAAATGATAGTATTTTGGAGACTTTTCTGAGGCTGAGGTCATCAAACTGTAGTCTCAGGGCAAAATCTGGTGCACTGCCTACTTTGGTAAATAAGTCTTCATGGGTGTTAAGACTATACCACGTATGTACTGTCTAGGTTACAGAGGCAGAAATGAAGAATTGTGACCAATCTGACGGAAACTGTGCAGTCCACAAAGGTAGAAATACTTAGCATATGATCCCTTATAGAAAGTTTGCTGATCCTTGCTCAACAGATTAACATTTTTACAACATATGCTTTCCTTTAGGGACCCATCTCATTCCTACATGACTGAGTAACCCTCCGTGACCCAATGACTTACGGTCAGAAGCCTTTCAGCAGTTGGTCTTTTCTTAGGGTTCTTAGTTAGCGCTATTTTGACAAAATTATGGAATGTCGATGACCTTCAAATAAAGAGAGAGCATAAAAATATTTCACTATTTAACTAGTATGAGTTTTCTGCTGTTACTATACAAAGCTAACAAAGGAACAGTTAGAAAGTGAGAAACAGCGTTTCCCTCCTCAGACCTCTTAATTCTATACAGGTTAAAAAACTAAACACAAAACACAGCATGCTCCTTGGACACAAGTGTAGCCATTTTGTCTTTTAAGTAATATGCAGTTGAACAGCAATAGTATTAGACAAGGTCCAAACATCACACTACAGATCAGAAGTGGGCAGATGCATGAAGAACTTAATCATTCCAGGTGCTGTTAAAAGCCTATGTCCTTTTCTTATTGCCTAATTTATGGAGCATTAAAATATTTTTTCTATGCTAAAGATTACATGGAGGGTAGAGAGACTATTATGAGACAATTTAAGTTCTAAAAGAATTTTTGAAATTCATAAGGAAAGGGCAAAGAAAAATGAGTGATTTTAGCAACTGAAAGGATCCCCTGCTATCTGCATTGATGAAGCAGGGAGAACCCTATTTTCATTGCTAGTGACAAACAGGTTTCTTTCTGCCACTGTTAAGATTCCCCTAGGGGAGAATGGCAAAGAACCAGGGAAGTTGCCATAGTAACCAGCAAAGACAACACACAGCACATCTCATCAGGAGCAATGCAATCACTGCTTTGCCCAGGGCGGTTTGTGAGAGCCACTCAAGAACACAGTCTGAGGGACTGTAGGGGACCTCTAACGCTAGCCACTTCTCTGGAATCTGAGCACGAATTTCATGCTGATACATACTATTTGCTGTTCTGGATTATTAAGGCATTCTTGTCACAAAGTCTTCCAGTTCAATGACTAGAGCACCAAGTACTAGAGGTCACCACAGGGTGACCTGCCTTTCACTCCTGCCATCACCTGCTCCTGACTACAACTGCACCCACACAGGTTATAACTCAGGTCAGAGTCTACCGGGGGAGGGGAGACTAGAGTCTGAAATCTCACAATACAGACTGTCTCATCAGAAAAATAAATGGACATGTACATTTGGAGGCTCACAGGCCTTCTAGACATCCACATACCTATACAAGAACTGTGTGTGAGATATTACATTTTTATTTGCTGGTTTATTTTATATGCTTATCAA
>NW_026073926.1:0-1709 GCF_014885135.2 Alexandromys fortis
TACATAAAATAAAAATAAATAATTAAAAATATTTTAATTTGGATGCTATATTTTCACCTATACTGATATATATAAAGCCACAAAATTAATCAAATTATTGCATTAGAACTTAAAAAATAAAAAGTTATAGACATAATAAAGTACATATTTAAACTGTATAATACAATTTTGAAGTATGGATATGTGAGATCCAGATAATAACACACAGCATTATAAGATTTAGTATCTTATTCCTTCCATCCACTCTCAGCCTCCTCCTCCAGTTTTCAGAAAGAGATTAAGCCTGGATAGGTGCTCACTGTCCTCTGCTCCATGCTCAGACACTGTATGGAAAAGCTATTGTACTCTGGCATTCATCTTAATAAGGACTGAGACAAAAGAGACTGGAGGGGACAGCCTAACCGACACTAGTCTATCACCTCAGGAGAGAGAAAGCAAGTTCTGTTAAGCCAGAACATAGCTATCACTATCATAGCTTGTTCTAGTCTAAATTAGATGGCCATTCTGTAGTTTCTCAAAAGGGAAGATTCTGGAAGTGGTCAACAACATGGAAACAGGAAAGAAACTCAACAAACCCCCTGATAAGGTCTTTAGAATAGGGCCTTTGTACATGAATGGCAAAATAAACACACAATTAGATAAATAACCAGGCAAGCAAGAATAAATACTAATTAGTCAACTGACAAAACCAATAAGTGAACGTCCTATTTTGAGTATACCTGGGGTCTGACACACATCCCTTACATGTCCGTAAATAACAGAAGTTTCTTGAAGTAGAGTTCTGATAGGGACAGTGAGCCAATTTTGATGGCTCTCTCTAACAGTCTCATGCTGCATTGATAACAGACCACTGTCACATAAGCTATTTAATGGAAGTCTCTGGATTTACAGTTATGGCGGTTCACTCATTACGTGTAAGCAGAGACTGACACTATATTTTAGCATAGTAAACAACAGCTCTCCAACAACCAACTGATAATATATAATATATATGTATATTGTTTCTATGAGGACCTAAAAATTAAAGCACCATAGACAGAATAAAGTGCATGTTTAAACTGTATAATATAACTTAAGTGTGGATATACCTATGAAACCATTGCCACAATCAAGAAAATACTACTTATCATTACAAGATTTAGTACTTTATGTCAAAATACTAAATCTTTGTTTTTGAGATAGGAACTCATTATATAGCCCTGGCTGTCCTGAAACACACTATGTAGACCAAGCTGGCTTCCAACTCAGATATCCTCCTGCCACAGCAGAAGAGTTCTGGGGTTAAAGGTGTGCACCAACACACCCAATTTAATTTAAATTTGAATTAACAAAAGGTACCGCTTCAGGCTTCTGCTGGAGTCCTTTACCCTTGAAAAGCTGGGGATGGAGGGGGGGGGTTCCTTCTGCTCTAGAGCAGTCAAGGTCATAAAACAAGGTTAAGAAATAGTTTCCCCTTAAGAAAATGTTGGACACCTTAGTCATCAGAGAAATGCAAATCAAAACAACTCTGAGATTCCATCTTACACCTGTAAGAATGGCCAAGATCAAAAACACTGATGACAACTTATGCTGGAGAAGTTGTGGGGAAAAGAGAACACTTCTGCATTGCTGGTGGGAATGCAAGCTGATACAGCCCCTCTGGATTTCAGTGTGGCGATTTCTCAGAAAATTAGGAAACAACCTTCCTCAAGACCCAGTAATACCACTTT
>NW_026073927.1:0-1749 GCF_014885135.2 Alexandromys fortis
ATCTGTAATGGGGTCTGGTGCCCTCTTCTGGCCTGCAGGCATACACACAGACAGAATATTGTATACATAATAAATAAATAAATATTTTTTAAAAAATAAATAAATAAATATTGCCGTCTAAGTCCACAGATCAGTGCTGCTGTCAACTCTGGGCAGAGAAAAGTCTTTTTGTAGTGGACGACAGTTACTGCAACTTAGAACTTGTCTAAGTGCTGAGAGAAAGCGACTGCTGAGTGTTTAGCCCTAAATGAGGTCCATCACCTTCCCCCCAAGGCTCAGGGAACACAGAGGAAGAGGGGGCAGGAAGAATTTACAAGCCAGAGGAAGGGGTGGAGTGTTGGGAACTGTCATCGTCTAGCTATGGCCTGGCTGTTACACTCTTGAACTTTCAGCAGCTATAACCACCTGCACGAGATTGGGCCTGTCAGCGGTCCATCACGGAATGGGGAGGAGCTCATGAGACCAAGCCCCTTCCTGAAGATCTACAGGTAGTTAACAGCTGCTAAGGCAGGAGAGGCATTTTCTTCAGTGATGTAACCACTGGTGAGATGCCTGGGCCTTGGCAAATAGTCCCTCACCCTAAAATAATTCTTGTAAAAGTCATTGGTTCAGAGAGAGAGGGAAGAGGGATGGACAGACAGACAGACATGGAAGGAGGAGACCAGGACACTAGCTGGGAAGAGAAGCACCAGAAGTTGGAAGGGGACAAGAAGTTGGCAATGAGGAGTGAATATGGCCAAAATGTTAATACATGTATAAAAATGTTATAATGAAAGCCACTGTTATATATATGCTAATGAAAAACAAAGACAAATAAACCAAAAATTAAAACAAAACCCAAAATTTCTCCTATGTCTGGAAACAGAACTATAAAATAAAGTCAATATAAGTACAATGTAAAGTAAATGACTAGTTCTTTATCACGAAAACAAGAATCTCATATTTACCACAGAGAGACCCTGTCTCAAAAAAAGCAAAAAGACAAACAAACAAAAAAAAAAGAATCTCATATTTACTGATTGTACATGTAAGTACTTGGGGTTTCCCACCTGCCCCTCAGTGGCAAGTGGCAGAGCCTTTCAGCTGTGTGAGAGTTCCCCGGGCATGCCTCCGAAGAGGGCACTCACCTGTGGGAAGGAAACCGCTTTCGCAACTCAGAAACTATCAAGTCTTCGACACGGTGATCTGTCTCTGTCACCAGATCCGCAGCGGAGGTTTTGGTCGAGACGTGCTTTTCTTCACCGAGGGCTTTCCTGATGATCTGAAACAAGAGCGTGGCAGGCGGTGAGAACTCTCGGTCTCCTCCTCCCCAGCCCCTAGCCCTCTGTTTTTGGTGACTGGCCAGCTCTGGCAAGGGCCTGCAGTTACCCTCCTTCTTCAACGAGGCTTCTGGGCTCTCAGGACTCTAGGAACTGTAACCACCGCAAGACAGACTCCCTCAGACTCTACATTCAAATTCCATTTGAAACTCTACTCTGGGAAAAAAAAGTTTTGAAAAATGCTGGAACGTCATCAACAGGAACTCCCCAAAATAAGATGGCAATGTCACAGGTTTGCCTCCTAGAATTCCGTGATTTCAAATTGGCAAGATTTGTGTGTAAAAACTTCCCTCTGGGGCTGGAGAGATGGCTCAGCGGTTAAGAGCATTGCCTGCTCTTCCAAAGGTCCTGAGTTCAATTCCCAGCAACCACATGGTGGCTCACAACCATCTGTAATGAGGTCTGGTGCCCTCTTCTGGCCTGCAGGCAT
>NW_026073928.1:0-1748 GCF_014885135.2 Alexandromys fortis
TTTTTTTTTTTTTTGGCTAATGTGGTATTAATTAGAACTTTTATTGTGATTATATGGTATATATATTATATTTGTGTGTGTATATGGTAGTTATACATATATATTCACATTTAGCAAAGGGAGGAGTAGTAAGTTAACACATTATCCTATATCTGTTCAAGAAGTGGGGCATTTACTTCCATGGAACCCACATGTACATCCCTTAGGCTCATCTTTTCGTCTCTCTTGTGCCATTGTGACTTTATATGTTAATATTTCTTCATAGTTTGATCATATATGTCTTCTTATATTATTTTTTTTTTGAGATAGTGTTTGAAATTAGAGTAGCAAAGTGCATATATCTGTAAGCATTGCCACAGATATTTGAAAACTTCCAGGAGACTGAAGAATGCAGGAATGCAATCTTGCTTCAGTGTTTTGGAGAACAAATCCTTTTCAAGCTTACGTCTTGGTGTGCTCTTGAGTTACATGGCATTGTTGGTTGGAGGTGGGCACAGTGTCTCATGATGCCATTTACTTATTTAGTTTAGTTCTAAGTGTTTTTCTGACACCTAACATTAGCAGAAAGTGGTGATGGTGGCAGAAGGCAGGCTCAGTCAGTAAAGAGCCCTTTCCACCCTGCAAGCACGAGGACTTGTCCTTCCAGCGCTGGAGAGATGAGGCAGGCAGATTCCTGCCACTCACTGGCCAGCCAAGCCTAAGGAGACACTGTGTCTGTCCCAGTAGGCCTCCTTTGGTGGGTGCCCCTGAGGCTGTCTTCCAGACTCTGCACACACATACACATGTGCTTGCATACCACACCTATGTGTATCCTCAGCACATGCATGTACATGAGAATACATTCAGGAATGTGTACACACAGAATTCACATGCATAGAGGCTTAGGGGTGAGCAGCCAGAGTCTGCCAGGACCATGGTCCCTGAGGGTCCTCTTTGAACAGGGGATGGACTTGATGGACTGATGCTGATGCTGTTTCTTCTCCACTGCCCTCCCCCACCCCATTTTGTACTTTGAGCCTATTCCTATAGATAGAGCAGCTCTTGGTTTATCTCCCCTCCCCCCAATTCTTTTCTGATATTCCCAACCAACCAGTTGAGTTCTGGTTTGGGGCAAATCCAAACTAAGAGGCCAGTTTTGTGATTTTTTTTTATCATGCAGTGTTTAGTTGGGTTCTCTATTACTGAATGGAAGCACTGATGAATGGGCGAAGAGTAACCCAGTTTCTGTGGGTTCCCTGCTCTCTGCCCACATTCCTGGAGCTCTTGACCGGGAAGTGAACGTACTATCTCTATTCTTTCAGACTACCTGAGCAGTGTACGATACTCCTTAAGGGGAATGAGTAAATTTTTAAAACTTGTGTCAGTAGTGGTGGTACACACCTCTAGTTCCAGCACCCAGGAGTCTCTGTGAGTTTCAGGAGGCCTGGTTTGCATAGTGAGTTTCAGGAAAGCCAGGACTAAATAGAGAGACTCTGCCTTAAAACAAGCAACTAGCCAGCTAGCCAGCCAGCAGCCAACCAGCTAACCAGCCAATCAACCAACTAGCCAACCAGCCTGACAGCTAGCCATCCATCCATCCATCCATCCATCCATCCATCCATCCATCCATCCATCCAACCAACCAACCTACCAGTCAACCAGCTAACCAACTATCCAACCAACAAGTCAGCCAGCCAGCCAGCCAACCAACTAGCCCACCAGTCAACCAACCAACCAACCAACCAACCAACCAACCAACCAACCAACCA
>NW_026073929.1:0-1745 GCF_014885135.2 Alexandromys fortis
TTCTCATTACATCATTTCTACTTCCTGTCTGGTTTTCCTGCCTATATTTCCTGCCTGGCCAATCAGCGTTTATTTAAAACATGATTGACAGAATACAGACAATTCTCCTGTACCATCCATCCACCAAGCTCTGATGATCCATCACGCTATGTCTCTGGAATGCCTGACAGACTCATGCAGTACTCTATCACCTAGGGATTCTCATCTGTTCAAGCCAGCAATCAAGATTAACCATCATAGACCAGGCAAGGTACCACACACCTTCAATCCTGGAACTCCGGAGGCACAGGCAGGTAGATCCCTGTGAGTCTGAGGCCAAGCCTGGTCTACATATTGAGTTCAAGGCTGGTCAAGGCTACATAGTGAGACCCCCCCCCAAAAAAAAAAAAACAGCTATGACAATCTACCCCTTGTCAAGTTTACAAACAGACAAATCACTTCAAACCATAACATCCCACTGTCCCTCCCAAAAGTTCACCTCTGCCTTACACTGCAGAATGTGTGATAGAGGGGTCAAAGGATACTTGACCGTTTATTATAATGCAAAATCTGCGCAGTATCACCAGAAATAATGGGGAATCCAAAATGAGTAACGAGCTGCTGCGCTTGCTGCTCATTCCAGGTCCAAAAAGGCCACACATCCCTTCGCCCCTGCTTTTCTTTGAGTCAAGTTCATTCCCAATGAAAACCACGCTTCTTGGATCAAAACGCTGCCCTCTACTGGCTAGCAGACTGGTGACAGAAATTCTGTAACAAATGTGTACAGTTTAACTTTTGAAGCCTCCCCATGGTGCTAACAATTCCCACATCAAGCAGGAGTCTAAACTCAGGGTCTTCTGTGTTGCTCCCAACACACAGTGACACAGAGAAATCATCATTTCCACTGCAGAAGGTGGTAAGGGGCCAAAGTAAGACCGCAGCACGGCAAGGCAAACACTAAATCTGTAGCCACATGTCTGGCATCTGGGACCCGCAGTGCCATGATACCAGCTTTAGTGGGCTTGGGAAGTCCAGCCTCTGTGGTCTTTCTGTCACCTGCCCACAGAGCCTCCTACACTTGCATGCTACGTGCTTGCAAGCCAGTACCATGTGTTCCACACCAAAGTCTGCCACTAGTTCAAGCAGTGTCATTTGTACCAGGTGTCCAGCAGCCTCTGGGCACCTGGGTGGCTCAGCTCACACTTCCCTGGCTGGGCCTGCATAAGCCCCTGAGGTCTTCTCAAGGAACTGCTATTCAAATGATTTTGTAATTGAACATCTTGGGGCCTGGGATGGGTAGGGTGTGGCCAGTTGAAAGTGTTTGGCTTCTCTTGACTGTCACTAATCTCTTTGACAGCCACATCTTCCGTTGGCAGCTTTTCTGGAGCTGCAGGTGTCCTCCCGGGTCCTTCTAATCTGCTTTCTGCTTCCATTCTACTTTAAATCCAACTACAGGTAGCGAGAATTACTGCACCACAGCCTGAGTGCTGTGCCATGCCTTCGCATCGCCACCAAATAAGTTATTTATATCTGGCCCCACACTTTCAGGGCATAAACAAAATAAGCACAACTCTACTTTCCCACTTTGTACATGAATACCTTTATTTTTCTCAAATTCACCTCTCAGTCTTCCACTTCTAACCCCTTTAGGAGTCTCTTCCATCCCTGTCCTCCACAGATGGGTTGGTGGATAACTAGGTGGATAGATGGATGGATGGGTGGATAGATGGATAACTAGGTGGGTGGATGGATGGATGGATGGATGG
>NW_026073930.1:0-1738 GCF_014885135.2 Alexandromys fortis
TCTCTCTCTCTCTCTCTCTCTCTCTCTCTCTCTCTCTCTCTCTCTCTCTCTCTCTCTCTGATATACCTTTCCTAGAGAAACCTCCAGAGATTTACTGTTTGCCTACACTGGAGGTTTTCTCTTAATTTCACACAAATTTTACCAAAGCTTCCTTTTGAGTCCATTCCTAAATTATTTTATTAATTCAAGATGTTTCCAATTTCCTTGGTGATCACAAAAAGACCTTCTCAAATTTTCAATGATATATTTTCTTGGCCATTTAGTGATATCACAGATGCTCCTCTGAGGGTACAAGTGACCATATTCCATAAATTTTCCTCACACCTAAGGGTATATCAAGCAAGATTCTAATGTTGTTATTATTATTCTAAGATACAGTACATGGTAAGGCATATATACTTCCTTGCTTTGGGTCAATGAATTCTTTTTTTCTCTGTTTTGTTGCTTTGTTATCCTGGGTCTGTGCGTATCTTTTTTTTTTCTCTCCTATCTAAAGAGTACCCATGTTTCCCACTGTTTCCAAACAAACCTAAATCAGGTTAATTTTAAAAAGAGGAGGAAGCTGTCTACATTTCTTATGTGATATGCAAGAATGAAGATTGGATACATTTAAGATGTAGAGATCAGCACAGGCCCAAGGTAATGATTCAGCTGTGTTTTCATCTTATCTAATGATGGTACCAAGATAGTGGCAAGCATGTGACTCAGCTGCCATTTTGGCTAGTGGCAAGATCAATATATCAACAAGTGCATGGGGTAAAAAACAGAATCAAACACAAAATTGGGAACACTCATAATTATTTTGTTGATGCCAGTGAATCCTCAGGGGCTGAATTTATCTCTAGAATTTCGTTTGTTACAGGCATTCAGAAAACATCCCATTTTTACTTCCACTATTTTTTTAATTTGTTTTTTAACTTACTGGATGCCTAGATGATTACAAAAACTATGGACATCCTTGGCACTCCAGCATGGGTGAACCTTTAATGTGGTAATGTCAATGAATTTTCTATATCAAACCAAAAAGCTAATATGAGACTTGAGATTTGATGGAGTGTAAAATAATTCTATTATTCTTTAATTTCACAAAATTGATATGTCAAATCTCTTTTAGATATTTTCAAGGTTATCTACAGCAAATGACATAAAATAGAATATTCTGCAATTTACTAACCCACAGAAACCATGTATTTCAGACTCAGCAGTACTAAAAATGGAAGTTAATAGTATTTATAATATAATAAGTACCTATCTATACATTAACAGACCTTTTTCAAGGAAAGTTGAAGAAATTTATCTTATAATTATAGAATAAAATACTTCTTTTTGATAAAAACAAATTGGATATGTTGGTTTGAATAAAACAACCCACTGACTCACTTGTTTGAATGCCTGGCAGGTAGGTAGTGACACTACTAGGAGGTGTGGCCATTTTGGAGGACATGTGTCATTGTGGAAGTGTGCTTGAGTTCTCCTGCTCAAGTTATACTCAGTGTGGGATGCGGTCCCTTCTGCTGCCTGTGGATGTAGAAACCTCAGCTCCTTCTACAGCATCGGGTACTCTGTCATGTTTTCCATCACGGCAATAACTGAGTACACCTCTGAAATGAAATGTTTCCCTTTAAAGAATTG
This sequence comes from Alexandromys fortis, assembly GCF_014885135.2. Lineage (NCBI taxonomy): Eukaryota > Metazoa > Chordata > Mammalia > Rodentia > Cricetidae > Alexandromys > Alexandromys fortis. Next base: position 1,633 of record NW_026073930.1, read on the forward strand.
GCCTGGTCATGGTGACCTTCACAGCAATAAAAACACTAAGAGAGTGAGTGTTGATAACGTTGATAGCACATTCGTATTTATGCATTACCTTTAAATCCTTAAATAT
>NW_026073931.1:0-1639 GCF_014885135.2 Alexandromys fortis
CCCCTCCCCTCCCCTCCCCTCCCCTCCCCTCCCCTTCCCAGTTGTCTCTTCCAGTACTCTCCCCAGCCCTTCACCTGATCCCTCATGTTCTCATCCCCACCTGCCCCAGTCCTCTCTCAGAATCTCTTCTGTTCTCTTCTATTCCCCCTTCCCAGGAAGATCCGAGTGTCCCCTCCCCTTGAGCCCTCCTTGTCACTGAGCCTCTCTGGGTCTGTGGATTGTAGCATGGATATCCTTTACAGATAACATCCACGTATAAGTGAGATAAATGAATCCATACCATGTTTGTCTTTCTGGGTCTGAGCTACCTTACTTAGGATGATTCTTTTTCTAGTTCCGTCCATTTGCCTTCGAATTTCATGATGTCGTTGTTCTTAACAGCTGAGTAATACTCCATTGTGTAAGTGTACCACATTTTTTTTAATCCCTTCTTTATTTGATGGGCCAGAGGGGTCAAGGACATCACAAGAAAAACAACAGAATCAACTAACCTGGGCCCATAGGAGCTCACAGAGACTGAACCAACAACCAGGAACCTGCTTGGGACTGACCTAGGCTTTCTGCAAATATGTGACCATTCTGTAGCTTGGTCTTTTTGTGGGATTCCTAACAGTGGAAATAGGGGCTATCTCTGACTATTTTCCTAACTATTGGGAGCCTGCTCCTCATACTGGGTCATCTTGTCCAGACATAAAAGGTTGAAATAAGAAGCGGCAGGGCTGCGTCCCCAACACCTCGGCCGCTTGGCTAGCTTATGCCCGAAATAACAATACACAAACTGTATTCATTTAAGAACTGCTTGGCCCATGAACTCTAGCCCTTACAGGCTAATTCTCACACCTGGACTAGCCCATTTCTAATGTGTGTAAGCACCCCAAGGTGCGCTTACCGGGAAGAGTCTAGCCTCTGTCCATCCTGGTGTCTCTGCTCCAGAGAGCAGAGCTGTTGGGTCTCTCTGGGAGCAGAGCAGAGTCTGACCTCACTTCCTCTTCTGCCCAGAATTCTATTCTGTTTTCTCCTCCCATCTATGTTCTAAGCTATGAGGCCAAGCAGTGTGTTTATTACTTAACCAATGAAATCAACAGATTGATATATGACACTCCCACATCAATAATACATGAGGGGGTGCTTAGTCTTACTGCAACTTGATAGCCCATGTATTGTTGCTATCCATGGGTGGGGGTGCTGTCCTTTTCTGAATAGAAACAGAGGAAGAGTGGTTTGGCATGGGCAGAGGGAAAAGGGGGAAGCACTGGGAGGAGAGGAGGTAGGGGAACTGTGGTCTGAATATATAACAAATAAATATTTAAAAATTAAAAAGGAATCTACTTTAATAAAGAGAAAACAATTTAAGCAAACGATAGTCATTGTATCCCATCTTTGCAATGAATAAAAATAAGTTTCTGAGAACTTTCCTTAGATTGTAAGTGATAGAAATCTTACTTACAAATTTTATTAACTGAGAGCCAAGAAATATATATCCTACTATCTAGTGTATGTTTACTACATACCTATTAGTGTATGTATATATGTGTGAGAGAGACAGAAAGTCAGAGACAGAGAGAGAGACAGAGAAGGGGGGGGAGAGAGAGAGAGAGAGAGAGAGAGAGAGAGAGAGAGAGAGAGAGAGAGACAGAGA
>NW_026073932.1:0-1678 GCF_014885135.2 Alexandromys fortis
AAAAAAAAAGAAAGAGAGAGAGAGAAAGAACATGCTGGGAGGGGGCAAGATGGCACCAGGGAAAGCCAGCAATATTTCTGTGTGCAGGCTGTCCGCGCTTTACAACCCCAGACAAGGAACTGCTTTATGACAGGAAATAGAAGCTGACAAACCGAGCCAGCCAGCTCTGAATGCTTCCATCTTACAAATCCTCCACCCCAAGGGCAGTGCTCAACCCATATCCCCTCCCCCACGAGCGGGGCCTCCGTTCCCAAGGAACAGATGCTAGCAGAGCTCAGGAAATCCTCTTGTCATAAGCCCCAGCCTTCCTGCGCGGCCACCCTCGTAGCGTCCTCCACGGCACTTACAGGCGGTGATCCGCGCCAGGCACTCTGGATCCTAGCAGCGCCGTCGCTTGCTCCTTGGTAGGAAATGTGTTTGAACTAACTCAAAGATAAGAAGTGTTTTACACTTAAAAATAGCTCCTTTTATAAAAATAAAAATAAACAAGCACCCGTTAAGACCTGGCCTAGCTACTCGGGGTTCCAGGTTCCCATTCTGCAGCGCGAGCATGCACCTCTCTCTAGCCCTGGGGAAATCAAAGGCGATCTTGCGGAGAGGGTGGCTGTAGATGGGCAATGGCTCCATGGGCTATAAAAGGTCGTGTGGCAGGAAGCATGTCGGTATGTGACAGTTCCCTGGGCCATGTGTTGTGACCGCCTGGCTACGCTTCTACAGTTACAGCCCAGGAACCATGAGAAACACCAGCTGCAATCCTTGAGGACTCCTCACGAGGTAATCAGTGCTCGGGAAAAAAACGGGCAGGAAAAATGTCCTTCATTTAGGTTCCACGGTGGCAAACGGCAGGCTTAAAATTAAGCAGGAATGTCAGAGACCGCTGCTTAGCAGGGCTTCGGGACCTTTTGGCTATAAAAGGTTATCAACTCACGGGGCTCATCAAGCATAGCCAGTTGGTTTACACATCACAAGTCAACTTTCGGTTGCCGTTGAACTTCCTTTAAGCCTCTTGTTTTGCACCGAGCAAGCAAACAACGTCTAATCCCTCAGCTGTGTAGTTCCAAGTACACCACAAAGTGCCGAGACACGCCTTGGCCCCTGCTCTGTGTGGTTGCAGGTTAACCAGGCCTTGAGTTGGGAGCCTCTGCAACAGTTCCTGCTCTTGGTGCACTCCACGCTGTGGACCAGGCAGGCTCCCGGCTGACTTCTGTTTGGGCATAGCTACTTGAGGATCTTGTCTTAGACCCACACCACACAGACAGGCTAGCCACAAGGACTATAACTTTTAAAGCAGAGTGTATGCTTTTGTGTTTAGAGCGACTTCAGGGCACACTCGAGAATCCAGTATCAAAGTCTGTTTGCTTTCAGGAAGAGAGCTGTGTACAGGAAGGTATACTGGAAGGAAAGAATGCCGCAGCAGGCCGTGCGTTTGCAACACAAACATTGCACCTGTCATCCGGGGTTTCTTTGAGGTGTCAATCTCGGGCTCTCAAGGTTAAGCAGACCTGCACTGCAGCTCACTAAAGTAAAGGACACCCAAGTCACCAGCCTCAGTTTCAGCCAAAGCCCCCTTCTTCCAGTCCACTGATTTTCGAAAATGCATGGCTATAGATTTTTCGTGCGCTCAGGTTCTTTGTAATTAATTTCATTTATTTATTTATTTATTTATTATGTATACAAT
>NW_026073933.1:0-1742 GCF_014885135.2 Alexandromys fortis
TTCAATTCCCAGCAACCACATGGTGGCTCACAACCATCTGCAATGAGGTCTGGTGCCCTCTTCTGGCCTGCAGGCATACACACAAACAGAATGTTGTATACATAAGTAAATAAATAAATATTTAAAAAAACAAACAAAAAGCCATGAATTTCAAGAATTAAGTATAAAATGTTAAATAATTCAAAAATCAAAGAAACATTATAAAATTGAAAATTTGTTCCAGAAAACTATGAGAGATTCTATTAATCATGTTTGTATTGTTATGAACTCAATACCTAACAGAAACCATTTGATGAAGAAGAGAGCTTGGCTTACGACATGGTGGAACTTCTCAGTTGGTGATGGGAGCATGTGCTGGAGATTTGTCACAGCGTGGCCAACCAGAAAGCAGAGAGGGAAACTTACCTTTTAACAACTAATCCCTACCTCTCAAAGATTTCACAGCCCCCCAAACAGGAATCAGAGCATGAGCCTGGGATGTACTTCAGATTCAAACTGTACCGAAAATCTGCCCATACATGGTGGCTTTATATAGACGTATATATTGTCGGCCATACATTACAAATGGCTGTTGTTTGAGTGTAGTTTGGGTGTTCTTTAGAGGGAGTGACTGAAAGGGAGTAAAGAGGAGCAGCTGGGAGCCGGTGCAGACCTTTAAAGGACAGAGCCTAAAGGGAGGTCCTTATGTTACTGGAAGCATGACGTAATTTCAAGCAGTTTTTGAGCAAGTTTTCGAGTCTTTACAAGTCATTGTGATAGTTGATGCTCACTGTCAGCTTGGTAGGATCTGGAATCACCTATGGGTGAGCCTCCAGGCGTACCTGTGAGAGATCAGCTTTCGGGCATGCCCGGGTTGGCTAAGGCAGGGAGGCCTGTCCACTGTGGGCGGCACCATTCCCTGGGACCGGATGCTGAACTGTAAAGAGGAGAACGTGAGCTCAACACAAGCAGCCATCACTCTCTGCTTTCGATTGGGGGTGCCATGTGACAGCTGCTTCAGGCTCCTGGATGAACTTCAGCCAGGATGAACTGGACCCTTTAAGTGTGAGCTAAAATAAATCCTTTCTCTCTTGAATGGCTTTAGTGGGAAGAATATTTTAAACGGCTACAAGGAAAGGCGTTAATGCGGTTGTTGTAGAGGGAGCAGCCCTCTTCCCTGGCAGAGTGACTGCTCGGCCCTCACAAGCTCCCACGACTCTCAACCTGCCGCTGAGCACGGGGCCTCCGCAGCACCACACTGATGTAGCTGGCATGCCCCTGAACCTCCAGGGTGTGAAATAAATAAATCTTTTCTCTTCTAAAATGTCTGTTGTAGTTTCTTTTCTGTTGCTGTGATAGAACCCTCTAGCCAAAAGCCACTTGGAGAAGAAAAGAGTTTATTTGGTCCATCTTTGAGGGAAGTCAGGACAGCAGCAAAGGACAGGAATACAGGAGCAGGAGGCCATGGGGGATGCTATTTGCTGGCTTGCTCCCAATCCTTTGTTCCACTAAATTTCTTATATAGTCTGACACCCACCTCCTACCCAGGGATGCTACCCCAGCAGTGAGCTGGACCCTCGGGCAGGATCCTCCCACATTGATTGGCAAGAGTCTCTCATAGACATGCCCACAGGCCAATCTGAGGTAAGCAATTCCTCATTTGAGATTTCCCCTGTCCCAGTGAACTGGCAGCTGAAGCTAACCAGGACAGCCTTCCATGTCAGAGTTTTCATTTCAAAGACAAAACATTACTAAATACAGAT
>NW_026073934.1:0-1746 GCF_014885135.2 Alexandromys fortis
TTTTTTTTTTTTTTTTTTTTTTTTTTTTTTGGTCTCTATCTAAGTGACATAGCGTCCCTGCTGTAGGTTTCTGGTGGGAACTGAGAAGACCACTGCCTTTGCATCCCACCTGTCCTACTGGCATTGACCCTTTCTGCAGTGTGTGTTTGCCACCTCCTGAGGGACGGCCATGAAGAGCTGACGGAAGTCCATGTCGAGGAAAATATCAGTGTCAGCCTAGGCCAGTTGCAGAGTTCAAACTAAGAACAATCAGCATCAGATAATGAAATGACAAAGTCAAGGAGACTCGTGACTCTATGAGAGAGAGTTCCTGTTGATTATGAAGAGGCTAAGTCATTCCCAGGAAAGGCTTAGTGAGCTGAGGGGAACAAAGCAGTTCTGAAAGGCAGCCTGCAAGCCAGGCCGACAGATGTGGGGCCTTCCGGGATAATCACGGGAAGAGCACGTGGATAGAATGAAGCATTGCAGTAGCATTAGGAAAGACTTAAACCAATGAGGGCAGAACTGTAGAAACAGTTGATGACTCCATTGATGATTCCACTGTCTTATCACAGCGAGTGGCCCAAGTCCACACCATTGGTGGCAGGTGGAGCCTGGACTGCCATTGAAGAAACGACCTTGACAGGTTTCCTTAGGGAGGGAAGGCACTTTATTGTCTGACTGGCTTTTGAAAAGAGAGGAAAGAGTGTAAATTTGATACCTGGGGGCCAAACACAAAAGGTTACTGCCCTACCTGGAAGGTAGGAAGGCATAAAAACCTACTCAGCGACAGGGAGGCTTGAACCAGCATGGCTTTCTGCTGAAACCAAAATAGAAAATCTTGGGAAAGGACACACAGGGTGATGACCACAGAAGGGAACAGGTGGAGAGTTTGAAGCCTGTGTATTTATACTAAAAAAAAAAAATCTATAAGAGCAGAAACAAAAAACTATTTTTTTAGAAAAAATTAACTATCCCAGATTTCTGTTGAAAAAGCAAAATACACAGTAAATTAAGCCTGATTTTGTCCATTAAAGAACTCTTGGAGGACTACCATGCCGCAGACTAGGGAATTCAGCTTGAAATTTACAGCGCTTATATAGAGTTTCTCCTCCATATTTCTTATGTTTGGATCGCAGTAATGAAGAAATATGGAAGCCGTCTGGAGGCCAAATAATATCTGTAAATTCCCATGGATAAAGCCTCTCTTTATATTTCAAAGTTATGAAGTTCGAGTCCCGTTATGGTTCTACTTTTATTAGTTTTCCCCCCATCAATGCAATTACTGATTGATTAATTCTTATTGGTTTTCTAAAGTAGAAAAAAATATGGCCAAAATAAAACACTTTAAAGGAAGGGGAAGAAAAGTATATACGAAGGGAAACTCTGAGGGAAGGTGTGGAGCCCGTACCCCAGCTCTCTTTGCACATGGGCCGTGAGAAGGAGATTTGACTCAAATGGAGGTTCAGACAGAGTTATTGCAGAGTGGGAACAGAGGGAGGCCAATGTTGTTTCCTGGGATTTGGGCCAAATAGGATCAAGTAACATCAGCTTTACCTAATGAACAAGTGTGTAGAACAAAACTCTACTCCAGCCTTCTCTTTGACCCATGAGAACTGAGACTCGGGAGAGCAAAATGACTTGCTTGGTGTCACATAGCTAGAATAGCTAGAATGATAAACCCAGAATTCAATATGGAGCGCTCTCTCTCTCTCTCTCTCTCTCTCTCTCTCTCTCTCTCTCTCTCTCTCTCTCTCTCTTCCTCTC
>NW_026073935.1:0-1686 GCF_014885135.2 Alexandromys fortis
AGGGGACGGGAGGGGAGGGAAAGGGAGAAGGGAAGGGAAGAAGTTGTGGTACACTGGGCAGATTAAGCACCGCAGCAGAGGAGGTTAAATCTTAACATTTCTAGGCTGCCTTTCCAGGACTCATGGGTCACTGTTATGTTCTCCCTCAGTATTTATTGTGTTCCGTTCAGCCGTTACTTCCTGCCTGAGAGAGCAGATGCACTAGACCTTAGAAGCCATCGGGTACCACCCTTGCAGGTAGGGTTCTACACTCAGAACTTGCTTCTGACAGTGCCTGGGCAAACATTTACCCAGACTTGACAGGGTCTAAAGAGTCACTGAGATTTTCCATGATGACAGGAGGCCTTAGTGACCAGGCGGGCTTGGTGGGCTTCAGACCCACAGAAAGAAAGGAAGGGTTGCCGAGACACCCACCGTCACCAGAACAACTCGCTTCCAAGGCCTCCTGATCTATGAACACACATGGACCCTGAACATCTGTGAGTCTGCGATTCCAAGCCAAATAGACACCTTTCTTTGCCACCAGCCAACATTTGTGTGCTCTTGGTTTTGTCAGGGTGGACTCATTTTAGTAGGTGCAGAGCACGGACTCCTAGCAACAAAGGACAAGAGAGTACAGCGGCGCAGTGGCCAAGACTTGCCTTGGGCTTAGCATCCTTCCTCTTGCTGAGGAGGCTAAGCTAGAAGACCAAGCACCCAGGAGAAAGGCTCCCTTTGGGCCATTGGTAAGCGGGTCCTACAGGGCTCTTACCTTCGTATGGCTTAACTGCAGCCTAGTTAAGGGTTCCTGGGCTTAGGTGGAGGTGCAGCGCTGACGACCTGGGGCTTCATAGTCCTTCTCACCTTGCTCTCTGTGTTACCTTCCTGTTTTCTTCTTACCTACCTTCCCATCCTGCAATGATCCTTTCAACTTCTTTGCCTGTAATCCTCAAAACCTCAGAAGGTATTTCTGGCCTCTCTGTCAGTAGCAACCCTTGCCTACAGTGACAAGTTTGGAACCAGGTTTCTTGCCTTTTCTCAGAGTGCTCCCAGCAGCGTTTTGAATCAGATGTGGTTTTACTGTCATCTGCTCTCTGGTGGCTGCTCACCCACGCACCCTGTAGGTTTGCATCAAGCCCTACGATCCGATACTTCGACACCATGAATTTGAAAATAGCATGGGTAATAATCCCTGACTGACAATTCCGGCACGGGGACAATCAATGTAGTGCCACCATTGGTACAGTGCCATCACTGTAGAGGGTTAACGATGGAAGCAGTCATGAAGGAGAGGAGTGGTGGCATTAGGCAGGGTTCTCTAGCCCAGTGGCTGTCAACCTTCCTAAGGCTGTGACCCTTTAATGTAGTTCCTTGTGTCGTGGTGACCCCCAACCATAAAATCATTCTGTTACTGCTTCGTGGCTGCCGTTTTGCTGCTGTCGCACATCGTAATGTAAATTCCCTGATGTCCAGGATATCTGATATGCGACCCCAAAGGGGTCACGACCCACGTATTGAGAACCAGTGCTCTAGAGGAACAGAAGGAGAGAATGAAAATATATATTAAAAGGGGGCTTGTTGCACAAACTGGCTTTGTGGGAGCCTAGGCAGTTTGGATGCTCACCTTACTAGGCCTGGATGGAGGTGGGTGGTCCTTGGACTTCCCACAGGGCAGGGAAACTTGATTGCTCTTTGGGCTAACGAGGG
>NW_026073936.1:0-1744 GCF_014885135.2 Alexandromys fortis
CCAAACATGACTGGCAAAAAAAAAAAAAAAAAAAAGTCAATGAAATTATTCCTAATGATATTCTACTATACTCATAGATTAAGGCTTCATCCAGCAACTGAAGGATGCAGAGACCCACAGCCAAACATTAGGTGGAGCTCGGGGAATCCTGTGGAAGAGGGGAGGAAGGACTGTAGCAGACAGAGGGGTCAAGGACATCACAAGAAAATCCACAGAATCAACTAACCAGGGCTCATAGGGGCCCACAGAGCCTGAACTGACAATCAGGGAGCCTACATGGGTCTGACCTAGGCCCTCTGCACACATGCTGCAGTTATGTAGTTTAGTCCTCTTGAGAAACTCCTAAAGTGAGAGCAGGCGCTGTCTCTGACTCTTCTGTTGGCTTTCGGAACCCTTTTCCTCACACTGTGTTGCCTTGTCCAGCCTTAATATTATAAGAGGTGCCTAGTGTTACTGCAATTTGATATGCCATGCTTGGTGGATGTCCGGGGGAGGCCTGCCCTTTTCTGGGGAGAAACAGAGGAGGAATTGAGTGGGAGGGGGAAGCAGGAGGAACTTGGAGGAAAGAAGGAAGGGGAAACTGTAGCTGTGACATAAAATAAGTAAGTATTTAAGTAAAAAAAGAAAGAAAGAACAGACAGTATGGGAGTGAATTCTAGTACAATCCTACTGGACTTTTCCATTGTTTAGGATTCTTCCTTGGTTGGACAAAGCTCCAAAGCTGAGAAAGAACACGCTGCATAGACAGTCCTTTTTCAAGAGAACTTCTAGACACGGGCAAAGAGCACCTGCTGAAATCTGGCACCCAGTTACACACAAGAAGATGAGCCCCAGGAGCAGTTCACTGAGGACAAACTAGAACCTTCCACTTGCAATGAAGAAGCAGGAGTGGTCCCTCAAGATGGGAAGGGAAGAAACGTTTGAAGAGAGGGGATGCTTGAAAGCCTCTCCCACCCCAGGATGGTGGGCTTGTCATCAGCAAGTTTTCTGTTAGCAAATATCTCCTCCTCTGGCCATCCCCACAGTGGTCTTCTTTCCACCGAAGTGTGGTGTAGCCTGGTAGCAAACAGAACACACCCACCACTGTATCCCTGGGACCTGGACAGAGTCATCGGACTTGCCGAAGCTATGTGTAGTGTGAGCAGGGGGTAGAGTTGTCTATAAAGTGTTGTTAGGTCTATCCCTTTGCACTTCTGTCGTCTCCTAGGCACGGCTTCCACAGGGTAGCTGTCAGCTCTTGCCCTTGGTCTAGATGGAACACAGATCAAATCTGAGCCCAGCCATGAAAAGCCAAGGCCAGGTAGAAATTTTAGCCACGCTGCTTTAGCAAGGCCAATTTGTATTGGTTAGACTGCAACCTGTGATGTTGAGATTCAATGCGCACAGTTGCATGTTGCTGAGTTTGGGGGTGATTGTGATGGCATCAGTTGTGCCGGTAGTTGCTAACTCTACAGAGGGGAGAATCTTTCAGACATGGATAACTTCCTGAGAGTCTGGGACATAGTCAGTCTAGAGACTCATGGTTGATTCTCGCTTGGAAAGTGATGCATAAGCTGGCACAAGGAGAGATGCAACAAAGTTGGACACACTGTACTACCACTTTAAGAGGTACAAGGAAGGAGCTGGATAGATGGCTCAGAGGTTAAGAGTACTGACTGCTCTTCCAGAGGTCCTGAGTTCAATTCCCAGCAACCACATGGTGGCTCACAGCCATCTATAATGAGATCTGGTGCCCTCTTCTGGC
>NW_026073937.1:0-1744 GCF_014885135.2 Alexandromys fortis
GTGGCATTATCCTTGGCTTCTCAGCAGCCCTCATTGTCCGCCATATTCAGAGTCCGGTTTTATCCCATGCTTTTTCAGTCGCAGTCCAGCTGGCCTTGGTGAGCTCACAATAGATCAGCCCCACTGTCTCCGTGGGTGGGTACCCCCCTCGTGGTCCTGACTTCTCTACTTTTATCAAGGACTGTCTCTTATTCTGACTTCTAAATGCTTATGATTTTCTTCAGTGAGTCTCCCACCTTCCCAATATCTCCATTCTAGTTTATGCTGCACCTTCACGGTTATACGTAAAGCCTACTCAGAATTGCATACAAGAAATCTGACTTGCTATCCAATATCTAGCCTCAACAACTTCCAATATATCCTCAACAACTTCCTAGAACCTTGGTACAGGCCTCCCTGTTGCTCTTGCTCTAACATATTTTACTCCTAAGAAAGCTACACAATGTAGATGTATCATCAAGTTCAGCTATAAATTCCAAGTGGGCCTAATCCTCTTATAACCAAAACATTAGTGGCCTCTGTTTCTGACTGAACCTAGGTAAACATTACCCTAAAGAATTGGATTTATGCAGGGAACTTTAAAGAGGCAACCTCAGCATGTCCCTTTTTCTGTATATATGCATTTTATTAGTTACAACTTTTAAGTAGGTAGGACCTTGTCTTCAGGATTATTTTCCTCTTTCTCAGTAAGAGTCATGTTTTGTGTCCTGAGTAAATGGTAGCCATATTTGAACAACTATAGCGACTTTGTTGGCACACAATCTGTCTGCAGTTTTAACCATGTTCATTAACCTATCTTCATCAAACTGTACACTTTTTCAATATTTCTATACTACTATCAGCTTTGAATTCTCATTATAAATTTTAATAAATATAGTAAACAAAATCCATGTGGCAGCCGGAATGTCATGCTTTAATAACTTGCTTCATTACTTTTCAGTTTTGCTTCATTCAATGCTTCATTTAATTTTTTGGGATGTTGGCAGAATGTAGTCTGAGTCTTAGCTAGAAACTAACTTGAATAGTCTATAGCAAAATCCTGAAGTCTTTATTATCCTCTAAAACATAATAAATTGGTCACAACTACCCACATTTATTTGTATATTCTGTTCTTCTGAACATCCATCAAGATGGCCCATTCCACTTTAAATACAGAATTCTTGTACTTCTTGATCCTATAAGTCCAAATATTTCCACATTCCTCACACAAACCTTTTCCAAAGACCTTAGTTTTTGTAACAACCCCAATTCTCAGCTTTAAAATGTTATACTAGTTTTCTTGTCCTGTAAGTAAGACATCTGATGAAGCAAACCAAAAATGAGGAAGTAAATTTTGTTAAATAGTTATATTGATCCATCATGGAGAAAAGTACAGTGAGAGCAGCTCATAGTTGTGGCAGCAGAATTATGAAGCTTCTTGTTCTCATCTTAAGAATCAAAAGTCAATAACAATAATATAATAAAATAATTTAATAAATAATACTGAAAGAACAAGACATTACCCTGAAATTACGAATACTAAGATTATATTCTAAAAAAGGAAGGCTATAACTATTATTCCTTTAAAACGGCGGCGGGGCGGGCGCGGGCGTGTGGACGAACACAGGATAGACGGGACACGCGCAAAGGAAGGACAAGACACGCGGTTCCCACGTGGGTGTGTTTAATGGGGAGAGGGGAACACGATAAGGGCGGGACGTGCAGACACACAAGGGTAAAGGGAAAAGGACCAAGGGAGCAAGAG
>NW_026073938.1:0-1745 GCF_014885135.2 Alexandromys fortis
GCACGCCTTTAATCCCAGCACTCGGGAGGCAGAGGCAGGCGGATCTCTGAGAGTTCAAGACCAGCCTGGTCTACAGAGCTAGTTCCAGGACAGGCTCCAAAGCCACAGAGAAACCCTGTCTTGAAAAAAACAAAACAAAACAAAAAAAAAAAGAAGAAGAAATCTCTGAAAGCACAGTGAAAGGAGATTAATAAACCAGCTCAAGACCTGAAAGCAGAAATAAAATCAATAAGAAAACCTAAGCAGAGGGAAAACTGAAAAGGAAAATTTTAGGAACTCAAACAGGAACTCAGAGGCAACCCTCACCGAGAGAATATAAGAGATGGAAAAGAAACCCCAGGCACTGAAAACATGAAAGAAGAAATGGAAACATCAGTTTAAAAAAATGTTGGAGCTAGAGAAGTGGTTCAAAGGTTAAGAGCACTGTCTACTCTTCCAGAGGCCCTGAGTTCAATTCCCAGCAACCATATGGTGGTTCACAACCATCTGTACTGAGATCTTGAGATCTGGTACCTTCTTCTGACATGCAGGCATACATGAAGACCAAACAATACATGCATAATAAATAAATAAATTTTAAAAAATATTATAGGCACAAAAATATTTTCAATAAAATCATAGCCGAAAGTTTTCCCAACCTAAAGAAAGAGATGCCTATCAAGGTACCATAAGCATATAGAATAGTCTGGACCAGAAAAGAAAGTCTTCCCAGTGCATAAAAATCAAAACACTAAAACACAGAACAAAGAAAGAATATTTATTAAAAGCTACAAGAGAAAAGACCACGTAACACATAAAAGCAAATCTATTAAGATAACACCTGACTTCTCAATGGAGACTCTAAAGGATCTGGACAGATGTTCTACAGACTCTAAAAAAACATAGATGCCAGTTTAGTCTACTTACTATATCCAGCAAAACTTTCAGTGAGTACAAATGGAGAAAATAGAACATTCTGTGATTAAAAAAAAAAAAAACTACCGATCAACAAATGTATCTACAGAAGACACTAGAAAGAAACCTCTTGTAGCCACAAATTCTAGCTGTTCTTAATAATAAAAACCCAAAGTCAATATAGGGGTTAATGCTGAAAGAGAGAGAAACAGAGCAGCCAACCACTAGAGAGTTCTTACCTTTACCAATGCTCAGATTGAAGGGGCAATCCTGTCTCTATGAATCCTCAGATTGACTTCTGTCTCTATGAAACCTCAGACTGCATCTCAGACTAAGTCCTCCGACTGCCTTGAGCTCCTGTCTTCTCCCACCTTTTTTTTTTTTAATAAAATAAGGGAAACAAGTATTTATTTTTTAGAATGCATACTGATATGAAATAATAGTCTTGTATGTTGAGTTGTTCACAAATTAAATTTATGGAGAGATGGTTGTTTCTTGTACTGATACATAATAAATGTATTCAGCCACTGTGTAGAGCTTCCAACGCTTGGTTAGGTCATTTTATACAACTTTTATTCGTTTTAATATTATCTTTAAAAGTATTAAAGTCATACTTTGTACATTAAAAGGGACATTTCTCAATGTGGATTATTCCATATCATTTTTCTTTTGTCTGATATAAAGCACAGATTAAGTGATTTTCATCATTAAAACATTTTTCAAAAAAAATTGATAGCAGTTACCTGTTATCCCTGACATTGTTGGTAAAAGTTCTCTTCTCTTCTGTCCATCGTCTTCCATGAAATAATTTGAATTCACTTAATAGAATATTTTCATTCCATATAAAAATT
>NW_026073939.1:0-1742 GCF_014885135.2 Alexandromys fortis
CCCGGTGGCTGATGCTACACTGTTGCCATTAAGGGCTTCCGTGCTGTCTTGTGAATGATGGGGGATTTTCAGTAAGAACCTTTCTCTATGGCCTTCTCCGGCTTGGGAGGTGTGGGAAGACGTTTTCTATTTACCTCATTTCGGTCACAGATATTTTATGAACTGGGTTTTCAGTTGCTCTGCCAACCTGACTCTCAGGGTGGGTCTGAGGCCCTTATGCAGTGTGGCCCGCAGTAGAGCGGAAAATAGGGACCCACTGGCCACGTTTCTCAGAGTCTGCCTCATAGGATACGACTCTCTGAGGCACTGGCATAGTCGGAGACTGGAAGCGTTGGCTCAGCGTGGAGGATGGTGAAGTGCAGGGGAAAAATTACAGTTTGGCATTAGAAAGACCGGGGTAACTCTCCAAGTGTGGCTCAACGCCTGAACCCCCATTTCTCATCTTTGTAAATCGGCAGACTGTTAACATGTGCTCACTAGGCTGCCGGGGTGCTCAGTACAAGAAAGCGGGAATGCTCTGTAAATGGACAGGGCTGAATGCTTGCCTCACCAGAGAGGAGACTGGTACAGCGGCTCACAGGTTGTCCGGCTGTTTTGTTTTGTGGTTTTGCTGTTTGTTTAATGATTTAATCACACCCTAGTGGTAAGCATCCAGCGCAGCTCTGGTTCCTGCAGCCACGTGAGAGCCTAAAGAGGACACTGCGGGTTTGTGTCTCTTGCAACTCCAGGCACTGAACCGTTATGACAGAGCATGGTCATATTTAACGTCTACAGTGGCTTAGTTTAAGTGTCACCCTCCCTCCTCACACTCCCTGGAGAACAGCAAGCTGGAGACAAGCTCCAGTGGTCTTCATGCACTGCCCCCGCCCCCTGCGCCCCAGAAAGGGAGCAACCAAAACCAAGCTAAGCAGCAGAAATGTCGCTGGACTCCATGCCAGGAGCCGTTGTTTGAAACGTGCCCCTCCTCCCATGTTACTGCTGTCTTGATGGCTGGCGCAGTAGCCTCTGCTAGGACTCTCCTTTGATCATTTTTCCCCTTTGACTCCTGAGAGAGCTGCTGGCTTTTGATGTTATATTTACCGGGAAGGTAGATGGCGTCGGCCAAGGTAAAGGGAGAGGGAAGGCTGAGATGGCAAATAGCTTCCTTTCAGTAAGTGATGCCAGTCGATAGCCTTGCTCTGTAGTAACCAGTCCCACATCCCTCCACCCGAGGGGTTCCAGCAAGGTGACAGTCACTTTCCCCATCCCCTGTCCCCACCCCAGTGGGCTGTACCCACCGCAGGCTTTGTACTGATCTTCATTTCTTCTGGGCTCTCCTGTTTGTCATACACTCTCAATGAAGGCACCAAAGCCATGTGCTGGACTCCCTGTGGGAGTCTGTCTCTCTCTCCTCATCATCCCAGGGCAGTTAGCACAGGCTGCCCAAGGCTAGACTCTAACCTTTGCTCAGCCCTACCTCCTGCCCCACACTTCTTCCCTCGAGAAACGGGAATGCCAGCACCACCTCCTGAGAAGCCCAGTGAGCAGCCCTCAGTGACCACACACCATCTTTCTCACTGCTTGCCCACGTCCAGTCAACAGCCAGGTTCTCAATACCCCTCCTTTCAGGTATCTCTTTCTTGCAGCTCTCTTGCGTCTTTTTAACCTAATCTCTAACAGCCATTACCTCATACCCGGTGGCTGATGCTACACTGTTGCCATTAAGGGCTTCCGTGCTGTCTTGTGAATGATGGGGGATTTTC
>NW_026073941.1:0-1750 GCF_014885135.2 Alexandromys fortis
GAACTCAAGAAATTGGTCATCAAAAGAACAAATAATCCAATAAAAAATGGAGTACAGACCTAAAAAGAGAACTCTCAACAGAGGAATCTAAAATGACTGAGAGACACTTAAGGAAATGTTCAACATCCTTAGCCATCAGAGAAATGAAAATTAAAGCCACTCTGAGATTTCATTTTATACTCTTAAGAATGTCCAAGATCAAAAACACTGATGACAACTTATGCAGGAGAGGATGTGGGGTAAAGGAAACACTTCTGCATTGCTGGTAAAAGTGCAAGCTGGTACAGCTGCTTTGGATGTCAGTGTGGTGATTTCTCAGAAAATTAGGAAACAACCTTCCTCAAGATCCAGCAATACCACTTTTTGGTATATGCCCAAAGGCTGCTCAATCATACCACAAGAACATGTGCTCAACTATGTTCATAGCAACATTGTTTGTCATAGCCAGAACCTGGAAGCAACCTAAATGCCCCTCTACTGAAGAATGGATAAGGAAAATGTGGTACATTTACACAATGGAGTACTACACAGCAGAAAAAAATAATGACATCTTGAAATTTGTGGGCAAATGGATGGATCTAGAAAACATCATATTGAGTGAGGTAACCCAGACCCAGAAAGGCAAATATCATATGTACTCACTCATAAGTAGCTTTTAGACATAAAACAAAGAAAAATCAGCCTACAATAATAATTCCTAGACAATAATGAGGACCCTAAGAGAGATAGACATACATGGATCTAATCTACATGGGAAATAGAAAAAGACAAGATCTCCTGAGTAAATTGGGAGCATGACAACCATGGGAGAGGAGTAAAGGGAGGGGGAAAAATACATAGCTCTATAAGAACAAATTAAAAAAAAACCCAGCTGGAACTGGATGTGACAGTTCATCACTATATTAACAGTAGTAGGGAGGCAGAGGGCTCTAGTAGGCCCAAATATGGCAAACATGGCTCTGTCAGACCTTGCCCTTCTCCAGTCTTGCTAAACTATTAGATTATGTTCCTAAAGCTAGCCTCCTAAGTCTATTCCCTTATTTAGCCACTTCCTTCTCCTGAGGCTGACTACCAAGGTTGAGCTATCAAAGTATTGAAGTCCAGTAATAGAAAGTCCCCTTTTGGCTACCCTAATTAATAATGCCCAATCAAAACAAACCAACTCATCCTAACACAGGGTTTCTCTTTTTACCTTTATAAATTGCCAATTATTATGGTCTACATCTACCTCCTCTCTATCTAGAGGCAGATCTTTGTCTCTCCATGGTGTGGGAAGTCCTTCTGTATATGTGTTGCTTCTATTGGTTAATGAATAAAGCTGCTTTGGCCTACGGCAGAACAGAGTAGAATAAGGCAGGAATTCCAAGCAGATAGAGGAGGAAAGAAGGCAGAGTCAGGGAGATGTCATGTAGCTGCCTAAGGAGAAATACGTCACAGTCTTGTGGTAAAATATAAAATAATAGGAATGGGTTAATTTAAGATGTGTTAGTTAATAAGATGCCTAAACTAAGCCAGGTGGTGGTGATGCACGCCTTTAATCACAGCAGTTGGGAGGCAGAGGCAGGCAGGTCTCTGTGAGTTTGAATCCAGCCTGGTCTACAAGAGCTAGTTCCAGGACAGGCTCCAAAGCTAGAGAGAAACCCTATCTGAAGAAGAGGAAGAAGAAGAAGAAGAAGAAGAAGAAGAAGAAGAAGAAGAAGGAGGAGGAGGAGGAGGAGGAGGAGGAGGAGGAGGAGGAGGAGGAGGAGGA
>NW_026073942.1:0-1739 GCF_014885135.2 Alexandromys fortis
GAGACAGGGTTTCTCTGTGGTTTTGGAGCCTGTCCTGGAATTAGCTCTTGTAGACCAGGCTGGTCTCGAACTCACAGAAATCCTCCTGCCTCTGCCTCCCGAATACTGGGATTAAAGGCGTGCGCCACCACCGCCCGGCTCTGGCGCCTTCTTAAAACCTAGAGCTGGGCGGAGAGGGCCTGCACAAGCCAGCGCATGCGCAACCGTGACGCTGCAAACTGCGGTCTGTTTGGGGGTCCTTAAATCTATTTCTGGCTCCGGCGGGTGGAATCTTGCTCCTTCCACAAGCAACACCTACACTGTCCTGTGGAATGAAACCGGAAGCACAGCCAGCCATCTTCACCTAAACACACACAGGTGGGGAGAGCTAAGAGGGAGCCAGCCCCAGTGCTCAGCTCTGTTCTCCGCATAGAGAGATGTCAACATAGCTCATTTCGACTTGGGGCAACATTTCTTCCTCCCCAAACACAGGGAGCTGTTTCCTATTTAAAGTCGCTTGTTCGCAAGTGACCCAGAAATCTGGTGAGTGGTAAGTGATCAACAAGAGAAGGTTGAGAAATTATCCCCACGTGATGACAGCAGCAGGTGCTGGCCACACCGCAGCAGTAAGCGGCCTGCATCTCCAGGCCAGGGAAAGACTTCCGCTGGAGACTGGCCCATGGAGACGCATAGGAGCAAGGCTCAAGTAGCAGACAGCAAAGCTGGGGGACTGTGGGTTTGTGTGGGGTGCTAGTGTTCCCTGTGGGAACGTGGCCAGCACAGTCAGGACAGCATTTCGGGGCACAGCGTGCTGAGCAACATCAGGTTGTTCTACCTTCATACTCTGAGGTGTCCTCTACACGTTGGTATCTAGCAAGCGACAGCTGGTCGCACCCTGGAGGACTTGGCATCTTTGTATCCTGACCTCTGGTCTTGCTAGCAAATGGCGGCCCTGTGGGCTTGGGCTAAGCACAGCACTGAGAATTTGGAGGACAAGAGCAGAGACCTCACACTGCATAGAGGCCAGTTCTTTCCCTAGGAGAGTAGCCACAGGCTGAATCTGTCCCCTAGGTGAAGATGTCACATCTTCTGAGAAAATGGCCCTTTTTTGTTTGTTTCTGAGGCTTTTATGGCTGGAGGCAGACTTGAGAGAAATGAGATTTCCATAGGGCATGGACCAATGTGGAAACATCTGGACAGCCTCTCCTTAAATTCTGGTTTGTTTTGTTTCATTGTATTTTCTGTGTGTTTGTTTGTCTGGTTGGTTGGTTTTTTGAGACAGGATTTCTCTGCGTAGCTTTGGCTGTCCTGGAACTTACTCTTAGACCAGGCTGGGCCTTGAACTCACAGAGATTCCCCTGCCTCTGTCTCCCAAGTCCTGGGATTAAAGGCTGGGATTGAAGTCGCATGCCACCACTCCGTGGCTTGTATTGATGACAAGTATGACTGCTTTACTCTCTGATCTTCAGGCAAGTTTTATTTACTAAAGCACAAATAATATACCACTCTAATATTCAAACCACAACACTTCGCCAAATGTCTGGATTATTTTGCAGAGAGGAAACACAATGGCTACTGGGAAACAATCAGCCAGGAAGAGCAGGGAGGTGGGAGCCTCCGAAACCTCTGTAAATCCCACTGTCCTGGGCCATTTCTCCTAGAGGCCACGTGACAGGCATGTTTCGGCACCCGACCATGAGTGTCATGGAGAAGTTGTAGCCAGACCTGCCTCCTTCCTCATTTCCTCTCCATTATATATA
>NW_026073943.1:0-1747 GCF_014885135.2 Alexandromys fortis
TCTCTCTCTCTCTCTCTCTTTGAGACTGGGTTTCTGTGTGTAACTGTGGCTGTCCTGTAATTCTTGTAGACCAGGCTGGTCTTGAACTCACAGAGATCTGCCTGCCTCTGCCTCAGGAGTACTGGGATTAAAAGTGTTCAATTCCACTATCCAGCAGGGTCAATTTATGTAACTGAAGCTGATCTTGAACTTTCAATCCTCCTTCCTCAGTCTATGAGTACTGGGATTATAGGCCTGTGATACCACACCCACTTTAAATCAATATTTTTAGTCATTTTCATCTTGGTTTGTTTGGTGTTTTGATTTTTAATTTATCATGTGTATGTATGTGTGCTCTAGTGAGTTTATGTGTCCCATGTGAATGTAGCTGCCAGAGAAGGCTAGAAAGCAGTAACTGCTTGATTTGGGTGCTGGGAACTGAACCTGGTTTCGAGCAGTACGTGCTCTTTAACCACTGAGCCATCTCTCCAGGCCCTGGCTGTTTTGATACAGGGTCTCAGGTAGCCCAGACTGGCCTTGAAAACTTCCTAGGTAGTGAACTGAGGCTGGCCTTGAACTCCTGATCTTCCTGCTTCCACTTGTTAAATTCTAGTATTTAACTTACTAGGGTACCCAAAATACCCAGCCTGAGATTAACTGTTGTCAGCTACCATGTGCGTGCTAGAAACCAAACTCAGGTCCTTTTCAGGAGGGAAGTGCTCTTAACTGTTGAACCATTTCTCCAGTCCCCACTTATTTGTTATGTCTACAGTGTTGGCACCAGACCTCATTACAGATGGCTGTGAGCCACCATGGGGTTGCTGGGAACTGAACTTAGGACCAGTGGAAGAACTGTCGGTGATCTTAACCTCTGAGCCATTTCTCGAGTTGCCCCACCACCACCACCATTAATGTTTAAGAAAGGGAATCATCTCAAAAGAAAGAAAGAAAGAAAGAAAGAAAGAAAGAAAGAAAGAAAGAAAGAAAGAAGAAAGAAAGAAAGAAGGAAAGAAAGAGGCATAGAAGAATATCAATAGACTTTTCTCCGATTAATGGCTGGATCTGGAGGCATTCTCCTGTCTCTACTAATATTCAGACTTCTTTTCTCTCATCTCTCACGACTGTGTCTCTCTTCCCATAGCTTTTGAACAAGGTCAGCACCAAGAGACCTCCCCCTGCCATGGATGATCTAGAAGTGAGTAATGCCTTTCCTAGATCCTTTTGTTTCCTTTTAGCATTTACAAATGACACATTAGGGTTGGATACAGCTTAATGGAAGAGTGCTTTCCCACCATGCAGGAGGCCCACCCTCCAAAAAGGAATGGGTGTGAACAGCATCATTGATGGTTACCATAGCAATGACCGATGCTTTGTCTTCTCTTTTCAGGATGATTCTGATAGTGCGGATGCAGCAACTAATTAGGTTTCTGTGACAGCAGAACTGGGGAGGAGGCTGTAGCTACCTTCTGTCGTGTGGAAAGGCTATGGTGCGCCTTCATCAACTGTTTTGTTATGCATCAAGATCCACTGAGACCTCTGGACTTTTCCAGAAGCTTTTCTTCCTTCCTTCCTTCCTTCCTTCCTTCCTTCCTTCCTCCCTTCCTTCCTTTTCTTTTTTTCTTTTTTATTTTTGTTTGCCTTTCCCTCCATGGGTGTTATATGTGCCCTGCTGGACCTTCCTTCCTTCCTTCCTTCCTTCCTTCCTTCCTTCCTTCCTTCCTTCCTTCCTTCCTTCCTTTCTTTTTTTCTTTTGTTTTTGGAGACAGGG
>NW_026073944.1:0-1744 GCF_014885135.2 Alexandromys fortis
TGTAGACCAGGCTGGTCTCGAACTCACAGAGATCCGCCTGCCTCTGCCTCCCAAGTGCTGGGATTAAAGGCGTGCGCCACCATCGCCCGGCTTAGGACCCTATCTTTTAAAATTATCTTTGAATTCAGAATTGAGTCGATAGAGGGCAACATCAGCTGCACTCAATTCTGATCTGAGAGATTCTCTCCAAGAACGTATTAGCTGAGAGATGATTCCCGGTACTTTAAAGGCCAATCAGAGTTTGTTTTGGTGGGTTTATATGTTCTCTATTTAAAAAAATAAGAAGGTAGTTAGGCTCAGTGTTGACATAGTAAAGCGAATGGATTTTCTCTGAGTACAGTCTTACGTGCCTCTCAGCACCTCGACCAGGGCTATTAGGGCATGTTCCTTTTTCCCTACGCTTCTGTCACAGTCTTATTAATAAAGTCATGGGTCTTAATATAACTCCATTATAAAAGATGATTTTTAAAAAAGGGGATATATATATTCTTATGTATATAATATATAGTTAGATGCTCCTCTTTTTTTCCTTTTCTCCTTTTATTTATTCTACTCTCATACATGTCCAGACTGCAGCCTCCCCTCCCTGCCCTCCTCCCAGACCTCCCTTCCCCCATCTCGCCCTCCCCTCCCACCTTGATCCACTCCTCCTCGATTTCCCTTCAGAAAAAGCAGGCCTCCAGGGATATCACCTGAACACAGCATAACCAGTTACAACAGGACTAGGCACAAGCCCTCATAGCAAGGCTGGACAAGGCAACCCAGTAGGAGGAAAAGGGTCCCGAGAGCAGGGGAAAGAGTCACAGACACCCCCCCACCCCCACTGTTAGGAGACCCACAAACACCCTTAGCTACACAACCACAGCAAGAATGCAGAGGCCTGGGCCTCTGTGATTGTTGTCTCTTCAGTCTCTGCGATAGCTCGGGCTGTCCTCAAGCCCTCATGGAGCTAAGGTTGACCTTAAGATCTGATCCTTTCCCTTCTATTTCATCAGAACTGGGGTGACAGGCCTGTGCCATCACTCCTCAATTGCGGAACACTAGAGAAGTACTCTACCAATACACAATACAGCTGAGACTTGATGCTGTCCTTTTGGACATAGGACCCTGACTGGAACCTCAGGAGAACAGGGAATAAAAAGAAACTATGTAGTTGGTGAAATTGTGTATTATGATTGGTGATGATGGTCCAGAGGCTTCATGGAGATGCCAGCTTCCTTCTCTCTTGTCAGAGGAGGAGCTGCGCGCTGGATTTAGGCTCTGAGCCAGTATCCTTTAGGGTGTGACGGTTGCTCAGATCCATTGCATTTTATTACTGCAGAGAGTAGGGTGCCACAAGTGAGGACAGGAGCTGGGTGGGGAGCCGGGTAGAATCGGGAGCCCTTCATACACAGGAGGGTAAAGTAAGAAAGGCCCAGGCCTGTCAGTGTGAGGAGAGGTGTGTAATTCTAATAAAGGAAGGTTTTCTGTAGGGAGTGTGACAGTGCGTGGCATTCCACTTGCCTGCAGTTGTTTGTGTTACGAGTGTTGAATTTTAAAAGCCCAGCTGAAGGATGGAGCCCCTTTCTTTGGGTTTCTCAAAGGACATTTGTGTGGTAGTATAGAGACACCCTGCCCTGGTGCTGTCTCCAGCCCCGAGGAATCTTTTCTCTGAGAGTTGACATTTTCATGGAAACTGAAGCTTAAACCTCCAACCCTAACACTGGCTTCTTCAGTGGTTTTTTTTTTTCTTTTTTTTTTTTTT
>NW_026073945.1:0-1707 GCF_014885135.2 Alexandromys fortis
CTTTCTTTCTTTCTTCTTTTTCTTGGCTTTTTGAGACAAGGTTTTTCTGTGTACCTTTGGAGCCTGTCCTGGAACTTGCTCTGTAGCCAAGGCTAGCCTCAAACTCACAGAGATCCACATGTCTCTGTCTCCCAATTGCTGAGATTAAAGGCATGAGCCACCACTGCCCCACCCACCTTTTATTCTCTTAAAGATATACACTTTGAGTAGCCAAAAATGTTTATGTGGTAAACTTAGAGGTAAAACTACCTTTGAATTAGTTAGTAGTTCATATCAATGCTAAGATAAGGAAAGTGATTTTTGAAATTCATTCAAAATTATTTCTGAAAATTATTACTAATAAGATTAATATCAGCCCTTCCTTTTTATTTTTATTTATTTTCAGTTTTAAACGTGAGTGTGTGTGTGTGTGTGTGTGTGTGAATGGTGTTTAAGCACACATGTGCACTTATGTACATGCCTGTGTATGAACAAGCAGAAGCCAGAGGAGCACATCTGGTGTACCGCCTAACCTCTCCATCTTACTCCTTTTAAACAGTGCCATTTATTTAATCTGTAGCTTGCTAGTTCCAGAAATCTTCCTGTCTCTGTAACTTCCTGGTACTGTCATGCAGCTGTATACCCAGCCAAACCCAGTTTTTTACAAGGGTGCTGGAATCCAAACTCAACCCCTTGTGTGTGCAGAGAAAGCACTCTTCAACAACGAGCCATCTTCCTGTCACCAGTGTTCCTTCCTGCAAGATTACATAATAATCAACGAGGTGTATCTTCTCATTACAAGAAACTGACATCTAATAAATGAGGTATATTCAAATTCTAACTTTAGCTGTTTGCCAAACTCAGAGGAAAATATCACCAGTCTCTGCTCAAAAGTAGAAGTCTGTTTAACAATAAAATTCATCACTGATGATTATGTGCCTTCTCTTGGAGGACTGAACATCTCAAGGGTATAGTTTTGATCCTAAAACAAAAACTTGTTTGAGCTGGGAAGATGACTCATCAGATAAAGGTGATTTTTCACAAGCCTGATGACCTTGAGTTCGGGAATCTTACATAAAATTGGAAGAAGAGAATGAACTCCAAGGTTGTCCTTTGACCTCTATAGGTCATGGCATATATGTGCCCCCTAAACTTTCCCCATTTTCTCTCTCACACACAGACATTTACACACAAAACTATGCATAAAATAAAGTTGAAAAATGAACTTGATCTTGAACAAGTATATTTGCAGTCAATGGCTCTTATGAATTATGGGTGATAGGAAGAATTGTAAAATAATACTATAGCTAAATCAGTCATATTTAACACATGAATAATGTGTAATATGCAGGCTACAGAAAAGTTCTTGCATGTACCAAATACAGGGAAGGAAGGGACTTGATTAATAGGTAAAGAGAACCTGTTTAATTAATATAGAATGAATAAATATATAAATATTCAAAATGTACACATGGTATTCTACTCCAGTGAATTTAAGTTTGATTTAACACCCTCATCAAGTAATTAGGTATCTCACAACTGACCTTCACTTTGACTCCATGGGGATTCAGTACTTTGACTCCACAAGTACTATATTCCCCATCGTATCTACTTGTATACACCCACCTCACACACACACACACACACACACACACACACACACACACACGCTCACACCTACAGAGAGAGAGAGAGAGAGAGAGAGAGAGAGAGAGAGAGAGAGAGAGA
>NW_026073946.1:0-1740 GCF_014885135.2 Alexandromys fortis
AAAAAAAAAAAAAAAAAAAAAAAAAAAGGTGTGCGCTACCACTGCCAGGCCTAATGGTTTATTTTTACTGCCTTATGTTTGACTGTTTTGCATTATAAAGCAACTTCAGGTGAAGTTTTGGGTGGGTAAGTACTTTCATTTCTAAACCATAGGAAGTAGTCGTGCTGTTCTGGTGTCTCTAGCAGCAGCCAACATTGTATTAGCTCCGCATTCTTGCCAACACTTACTATTTTACTTGTGAAATTATAATGGATATGAAGTAGTATCTTTAAAAAAGTAGTATCTTTATTTTTATTTACATGTATGTGTTTTAGTGAATATTTGTTGTGTATATATGCCTGCAGAGACAAGAATAGGGAGTTAGATTCCCTGTCTCTAAATTTATAGGTAGTCGTGAGTGGCAGCCTGATGGGCACTGGGAACCAAATGGGAAGAGCAGCAAGTGTTCTTAACTGCTGAGCTATCTCTCCAGCCCCTTCATTTAAAAAAAAAAAAAGGATGTATATGTGTACATTTATGTCTGTATTCTGGCCCATGGAAGCCAGAATGGGTGTCAGGTTCCTTGGAGCTGGGATTTCAGGCATTTGTCAGTTGCTTGATGTGATATCATACTGGTCCCCTGAAAGAGCGGTGTTCTGATTGAGCTTTTGTTGGTTTGTTTTTGTCAGTCTGACCCAAGGTAGAGTTATTTGGCAAGAGAGAGCCCCAGTTGAGAAAATGTCCCTACCTGATTGCCCCGTGGGCAAGCCTGTGGTGTGTTTTCTTGATTGATGATTAACATGGGAAGGCCTGACCCACTGTGCGTGGTGCCACCTGTCGGATGGTCCTGGTTGATGAAATGGTTCAGCTGGGAAAGGTACTTGTCCCATGCTATCTGAGTTTAGTCCCTGGGACCCACATCAGGAAGGAGAGAAGTGACACCCGCAGGTTGTCTCTGATCTCAACACATATGCGGTGACCCTTGTGCCCTCACACATACACACAGTCTGTGGCATAAATAATTAAAATGTGATTTAAAAAGCCAGGCTCAGCAAGCCATGAGAAGCAAACCACTGAATAGCTCTTCTTCATGGCTCTGTTTCTCTTCATGCCCTGACTTCCTTTAGTGGCGAGCTGTGGCCTGAGAGCTGTAGGAAGAAATGAGCCAGTTCTCTTCGTGCTGCTTTGGTCGTGGTGTTTACCCTGAGATGAGCAATAAGTGCTCTTCATCTGTGAGCTAGCTCTTCAGCTCTCTTCAGCTCCAGTGTCTGTTTCTCTCTCTCTCTCTCCCTCTCCCTCTCCCTCTCCCTCTCCCTCTCCCTCTCCCTCTCCCTCTCCCTCTCCCTCTCCCCCCCCCTCTCTCTCTCTTTCTTTCTTTTTTTGATTTTTCAAGACAAGGTTTCTCTGTGGCTTGGCAGCCTGTCCTGGAACTAGCTATTGTAGACCAGGCTGGCCTTGAACTCACAGAGATCTGCCTGCCTCTGCCTCCCGAGTGCCTGGCTAAAACCCTTTTGTTAAATGTACAAACTACGAGAGAATTGGAATGAATACCTTTAGGTATATGTGTATAGTAAAACACAGAATATTGTTCTTTTTTTTCTGTTTCAGAAGACCTGGATGGGGCTGGAGATAAGTATCCTATGGATATTTGGCTGTTGCTGGCTTCCTATATCCGTCCTGAGGACATTGTGAATTTTTCCCTGATTTGTAAGAATGCTTGGACTGTCACTTGCACTGCTGCCTTTTGGACCAGGTTGTACC
>NW_026073947.1:0-1742 GCF_014885135.2 Alexandromys fortis
AAGCCGGGCGGTGGTGGCGCACGCCTTTAATCCCAGCACTCGGGAGGCAGAGGCAGGCGGATCTCTGTGAGTTCGAGGCCAGCCTGGGCTACAAGAGCTAGTTCCAGGATAGGAACCAAAAGCTACGGAAAAACCCTGTCTCGAAAAATCCAAAAAAAAAAAAATTGTGTTAAAGATAAGGTTTCTCTGTATAGCCCTGGCTGTCCTGCAACTAGTCCTATAGATCAGGGTAGGCTGAAACTTGGGGATCCACCTGATTCTCTGCCTGAGGAGTACTGGGATAAATGTGTGCACTATTATTTTTGTCTCCATTCCCCAATTTTTAGTTAGATTGTCTGTTTCCTTATTTTTGTTTTTGTGGGCTTTTGTTTATTTTAAAATTTTTTTGGAGTGCTTTAGACACAGCCTTATTTAGAGGTATAGCTGGTAATGGTTTTCCTATTTTTAAGACCTAGTCAAAATAGCCTTATATAATATATATTTAATGTGTATGTAATGTGTTCATACATATGGAATAGGAGAGGAATTAAGAGACTTTACAGTAAAAACATTAAGAAACCAAAGAAAGAAATTGAAGATGATACCAGAAAAATGTAATGACCTCCCGTATTAGTGGATTAGTACTGTGGGACAATGGTCTTGTACCCTGCAAAGATTTGTCACTTATATTGGTCTAAGATAATGCTGATTGGCCAGTAGCCAGGCAGGAAGTATAGGCAGGGTGGCCAAAATAGGAGAATTCTGGGAATAGGATAGGCTCAGTCTGCAGTCGTCACCCAGACACAGAGAAAACAAGATGAGAATGCCTCACTAACAAGATGAGAAAGCCACATGGCTAACACAGACAAGAATTATTGGTTAATTTAAGATGTAAGAATTAATTAATAAAACCATGAGCTAATAGGCAATCCAGTTTATAACTAACACAGGCCTTTGTGCGCTTCTTTGGAACTGAACAGTTGCTGGATAGGGTGTGACAGAAACCTCTGTCAACAGATTAGTAGGCTCAATATCATGCAAATGACCCTTCTAGCAAAACAGTCTGTAGATTCAGTACAATTCCCATCAAAATGTGCACTAGCTTCATCTTCACTGCACTAGTAAAACACCATGACCAAAGCAACATATGGACCAGAGAGTTTATCTTGCTTCATGTTTCCAGAGTGTTACAGTCCTTAACGGTGACAGGCATTGGAGCAGGAACAAATTGCTGAGAGATAACATCTTGAAACACAAGCACAAAGCAGGAAAAAAAAGAAATGAAAGTTAACAGGCTTGTTACTTTCAATGCTTGACTCCATTCATTTACTTCTTCTAGAAAAAAAGGCTGCATCACCTAAAACTTGCCAAGCAGAACCCACTAACAGGGGACAAAGGGTTCAAATTCACAGGGTCGTAGGGGTCATTTCTCATTCAAACTACCACTAGATTCCAATGCAGTTCGTCATAAAGAGTGAAAAATAATTTCAAAATTGATATGGGAACACAAAGGACTCAGGATGGCAAAGAAATAACATTTAAAAAGGAGTCCCTAACAATGTGTCACCATTCCATACTTCAAGTTACGGTACAGAGCTAAAATAACAAACATAGCACAGGAGTAGCACAAAAGCAGAATCAACAAGCAATAGAATAGAACTTGAGCATCCAGAATGAAGTCCAGGTTCTTAGTAGTCACTTGCTTTTTTACAAAAAAGCCAGGAATAAACACTTGAAGAAAATAAATAAAAATGGTCCAATTA
>NW_026073948.1:0-1738 GCF_014885135.2 Alexandromys fortis
GTTTTTTCCAAAGTCTCTATGTTTACCTTATTCCTATATTTACCCCCAAATAAAGCTTCCTGATTACCTTAGGTTTGGTTTGTTAAATATAAATTATTTTTAGGCTGTAAATGTTTGTAAAATTTTTCCTTTTCCTTAAATCATGACAGAAGTTTTGTTGTTCATATAGTTAAATTGGTTGTCATTTAGGACTTGGGTGGTATTATTCCAGGTTGTTTTCCTTGAAAGTTTTCCTTGAAAAATCAGCTGTTCTCTGAAAAGTGTTCTTCACTAGTGATTTACACTTTTTCCCTTGCAACTTTCATTGCACCTTTATTGCTGTCTCCTCAGTGTTTTAAATATGAGATGCTATAGAATTTTCTTATGTTCTTGTCTTTAATATGTTCTGTGTGCTTCTTCTATGTGTGGGTGAGAATTTCCTTAGTTTGGAACAGTTTTCTTCTAAGATCTTCTTGAAGGTATTGTGTTCACCATTGACTTGGGATTCTTCTCCCTCACCTGTGCATAGAACTTCAAGGTTCGATTTCTCCATGGTATCCCACATTAACAACAATGTCTACACATAACTCTACCAACTAAGTTACATCCCCAGCCCACAGATCACTATCTGCTGATTACATCAACTCATGTCTGTGTTCCTGTAAGAAAGATTAATTTTCCCAAGTGTATTTACATATATCTGCTTAATTTTATCAAAAGAGCTTTTAATTTCTTGGTGAGGTCATGAAGCCACTGTCAAGTAAGTATGGAGGTTATTAATAAACATTATGGAAGCAAATAGAATTCCTTGAGGAATCAAAATGAGTTTCTACTTCTTTTGAATGTGATGTTATTTTCACTTTAGTTTTTTTTCCAGAAGGACTGGATGAGCTAATCTACACAGACTGATAGGAACTTGGGAGAAGAGTTCACACATGGAGAAGGCAGTGTTCAGCTGCTACTTCTCAATTGTTGTCCTGGAATTAGGAAAGTTCACTTTTCCATTTGATAGTATCACTTTCTAACAACTTCAAGGTTAGAACTTCCCCTTACCAGTGACATGGTAATTATGGGTCTAGAGAGAGATGAGCTGATGACATTTCTTCTTTATAACTATCTCGTATTGCCTCATTCTAAATGAATGTTTATTAAAGGTCCTGCCAGGTGAGTGTGTCTTTTTCTCATCATTAATAGTGAGGAGAAGGAAGCAGATTTTTCTGTAATAAAATGATTAGAGAGTTCTCTATTTAGAATTTATTTCTGAGCCTTATTGTATCAAGAGAAAATACAACAAATGCCTGCAGATATAAAATATCAGTGTAATGATTTGTAAAAGAACATAGATTTCACTTGCTATGACCTCTGATTGTAATGTATGTAACAATAGAATGTGGCCTTTTGGAAAGAGGACAGGGCCTAGCAGAAGTGTGTATAGAATGACAGGGAAGGCTAATAGGGTGACGGTGATCAGTGAGTATTATGTATTGAATGGATAGATTGAATGAAATCTATCTCTTATCACAGTAAATATACATTCAATGCTCTGTAAAAAGTGACCCCACATGGAGTATCTTAATGAGCATGTCTGACTATGGAATCTTCTGAGGGTGTACTCTTATAATTTTATACACATGATTCTTCCTAAATAACTGCAGCTGTGTTATATTTCCAACCCTCTCACAAAACACCTGAAATGGCTCAGAGGGTGAAACACAAAGAACATGCATACATTGATCTGCAGGAGTACATTTATAATATT
>NW_026073949.1:0-1712 GCF_014885135.2 Alexandromys fortis
TCCTTCCTTCCTTCCTTCCTTCCTTCCTTCCTTCCTTCCTTCCTTCCTTTTTGGTTTTTTGAGATAGGCTCTCACCATGTAATTCTGGCTGACTGGAACTCTATGTAGACCAGGCTGGCTCCAAACTCACATTGACCTATCTGCCACAGCCTCCCAAGTGCTAGGATTGAAGGTGCGTGGCACCATGCCCAGCTGACATGGGACTTCCAAAAACTTAAAAGAAGAATGGACAGTGGTAGAACACGCCTTCAATCCCAGCACTCGGGAGGCAGAGGCAGGCGGATCTCTGTGAGCCCAAGGCCAGCCTAGTCTACAGAGCAAGTTCCAGAACAGCCAGGGCTGCACAGAGAAACACTGTCTAGAAAAAGAAAAAGTAGGAATGGAGAAAAGGCTCCATTAAGATCACTTGTTATCCTGCTTGCAGAGGACCCCAGTTCGCACCACGTCACTCACAACCTTGTTACTCTAGCTCCTGGGAATCTGATGCCTTTTTTCCCTCTGCGGGCACCTGCACACGTGGGCACATACCCACACAATGCACATAATTAAAAATGACAAATGCATCTTTTGAATTGCTAGATGACTTTCACGTCTTTCGCCTATTCTGAGCTAGGTGGATGTTAGTCCTGGCCTTCAGATGGGCAGCCTGAGTCACAGGCTAGACGGTGCCCAGGGGTGCAGAGCTTGGAAGATAGAGCTGGGGTGAGCCTATTACAGAGCCTGCCTGCCACCAGTGCTTTGTCTGTCCCGTGGCTTCGCCCCTCTCTAGAGGGGTATGGGACGTGAAGTGCCGCTCAGGCTTAGCGACACTGGCCCTAGTTCCCTTCCTGCTGCCTGAACAGAATACTCCCAGGGAAATGCGCCTTGTGGGAACAGGGCTTGTTTCAGGCTGCCGATCCAGAACACGGGCCATGATTTTGGGGCAATGAAGGCAGGGACTTGAAACGGGTGGTCCACAGTCAAGAGCAGAGAGAAGATGAATGCGCGCGTGCCTACTGCTTGCTGGCTTTCCCAGAGGGCCTACACGATGCCGAGTTGAGGAAACTACCATAGTATCTTCTGGACTTGGAGGAAGGTTGAAGTGCGATGCTCAGACTCACGGGGTGGAGAGAGGGACAGTTTGTGTGGAGCGCAGGCTTAGAGACCCTCGGGACTCACAGTAGAGAACTATAGCAGGCTCTCTTGAACCACCAGCCCCCAAATCATGACAGAGGCTTATTACTCGTTAGTGAGTGCTTGGTTTGCCCACTAGCTCATACCTTATATTAACCTCATCTGTGTTTGCCTCGGGCCTTTTCCCTTTCTTTCTTTCTTTCTTTCTTTCTTTCTTTCTTTCTTTCTTTCTTTCTTTTTTTTTTATATGTCCTACGTTTTCTGCTTCTGCGTCTAGCTGGGCCCTGGGCATCATCCCCCCATTCTCTCTTCTCTCTTTCTTTCTTGAGCCCACATTCCTCCTCCTCCTATTTATTCTCTCTGCCTGTCAGTCCCACCTGTCCCTCTCCTGCCTAGCTATTGGCTGTTCAGCTTTTTATTAGATCAATAGGTACCTTAGGCAGGCAAGGTAAAACAGTAACGAATCTTTACCTAGTTAACCAAATGCAGCCCAAACAAAAGCCGCACATCTTTACCTAGTTAACCAAATGCAGGGCTGGAGAGATGGCTCAGTGGTTAAGAGCATTGCCTGCTCTTCCAAAGGTCCTGAGTTCAATTCC
>NW_026073950.1:0-1740 GCF_014885135.2 Alexandromys fortis
AAAAAAAAAAAAAAAAAAAAAAAAAAAAGCTCAAGTTAGTCCAAGAAATAATGCAGCCTCTAGATTTCTCTCTGCTTTGTTCCTGGAAAACATTAATGGAGTAGAGATTCATTCAGTCCACCTGAGAGAGGTGGAGGGCACTTGTAGCAGCCAGAGGTTGGTATTGGGTATCTTTCTCAGTTCCTCCCTATATTATCTTTGTAACATGGTTTCTCACTGGCCTGGAGCTTACCAGAATGGCTAGACTAGCTGGCCACCAAGTCACAGACAGTACTACTGTGCCTAGTTTTTCTACATGGGTACTGGGGGATTAAACTCAGATCCTCATACTTCCAGATGAAGCACTCTGCCCTTGCCCTATTTCTTTTTGTATACTGCTTTTAGGTTTAGTTTACTCTTGGTTTTCCAAAGGCCTATTTAATGTGCATTACGTTATTTATTTCTGTTTCTTTGATTTTTTTTTTAATGTAAGCAGTCTGAACACGCTTAGTTCCCAGAACTTGTCTCACCCTTGGGAGTGTCTCTAATGGACAGTTCTGTCTTCTCTGGATCCAGTCAGATGACGTCTCAAATGGTGGTCACACTTATGTGCGTTTCTTTAGAGTTCCTATTGGGAATGTTCTCTGTGTAACCCTCTATAATATCCAGCATGCTCCTTGGGATCTGTCTAATAGTTCTCCTGTAGACCCTTGATATTTGCTGTTTTTCAAGAGTATCTTGTCTTTTTCTTTCAGGATAGCATAATTGAATTAATGGTACATCCTTTGTGGAGGCCCAAAAGTGTGAAGCTCTTCCACCTTGTCTAAGGGTTATGGAATTTGAGCTTATTTTAGCTCTTTCAAAGTTGTTAATAACAGATATCCTGACCCAGGATATGGTTACTTGATGTTTTGGACATTAAGATGGCCCATAGTTGTAGATCTGCTTCACCCTGACCAAAGGTCAGAGAATTCAAGCATACTTCTGCTCCTTCTTTTGAAATAGGTTTGACTTGGGGAGTAGTGGCTGCCTGTGATATTTGATCTAGAGTGTGTTCACTGCCCAGACATTAAGTGGTTTTCTTGGGAATTAATGTCTAGTGTGGGAGGTCCTTCTGTCTGTGTGTTGCTTTTATTGGTTAATGAATAAAAGAACTGCTTTGAGCCTGTGGCAGGAAAGAACAGAACTAGGTGGGGAAAGCTAGGCTGTATCCTGGGAGAAAGAAGGACAGAGAAGTCATGGAGCCGCTGGAGACAAACACTGGGAACTTTACCTGGTAAGCCACAGCCATGTGGCAATATACAGATTAATGGGAATTGGTTAAATTAATATGAGTTAGCCAATAAGAAGCTAAAGGTAATGGGCCAAGCAGTGATTTAATTAATATGATTTCTCTGTGATTATTTCGGGGCTAAGCAGCTGGGAACCAAGAAGCAGCCTTCCTCCTCCTACAAATGTCTTGATGTTTCATTGGGGCAAATTACTGTTCTGGTTGTATCATGTTAAAGCAGTCTTGCCTTCTCACCTTTTGTATTGGGGTATAAAATTGTATGGAAAATTAAACACAGGTGGACTCAGAACTGAAAAAAATCAGCATTCAGTATTTGCTGAGTTGCCCTCGTGTTACTGTTGAAATAGTGAGTGGCGGGGCTGCGTCCCCAACACCCCGGCCGCTTGGCTAGCTCATGCCCGAAATAACAACACACAAACTGTATTCATTTAAGAACTGCTTGGCGGGGCTGGAGAGATGGCTCAGTGGTT
>NW_026073951.1:0-1711 GCF_014885135.2 Alexandromys fortis
AGTGCTTTTTTTTTTTTTTTTTTTTTTACCAGCACAGTTTTCTGGATCTTACCAAGTGCATTGTGCTCTCTGGCTGTATAGTGTCTCAGCACTAAGAACTTTTTGTCTTTTTGAAGATTCACTTTTGATGATCATGAAGGATGAAAATGAGACTTTGGGAGGGGTAACCAACAGCATGTAATTGCTTTGCTAATGCAAAGTTTTTCTAGTTAGTATAGTTAGAACTTTGGGGCTCAGTATCTGTCCCCAATCACTGCCTTCGTACCCTTTTCTGCCCTAAGCAAACCAAATATCACTTCTGTCTGTGACAGTTCAGGGTCAGATACCTCTATTTAGATTTTCTTATGTTGTTGTGGTGTGGTTTTAATTTATTTGTGGGGAGGGGCACACGTTCCAAGGCACATGCACGTGTGTATGTATTCGTGCGTGTGTGTGTTCGTGTGTGTGTGTGTGTGTGTGTGTGTGTGTGTAGGTGAGAGAACAACTCGCAGGAGTCTGTTCTCTCCTTCTGCCACGAGGGTCATAGGTCATCAAGCCGGAAGTTTCCTTTTACCGTGAGGGTCACAGGCCATCAGGCAGGACAGGAAGTGCTTTATTAGCCGAGTCATCCCACTAGCCCCCACTATAAGACTTTAATAACTATTTTGGCAATTGTTTATATCTGTAGTTAATGTTTTTCATATTTTACGCAGTAGGGGAAAATGACAGTGTAGGGAGCTGGGGGTGCAGCGCAGTTGGTAGACTCCGTGCCTAATGTGGAGAAAGCCCAGCCCCTGATAAAACTGCACGTGGTGGTACGTGATTGAAATCCCAGCACTCAAGGGAGCCACTCAGAAGAAGTTCAAGGCTATCCTGGGGTGTCTGAGATCCTCTCTCTAAAGTAAAAGAGATTGGGTGGGGTAACACGTGTCCTTAATCCCAGCACTCGGGCATTCAGGTGGATCTATGAGTTTGAGACAATCCTGGTCTAAATAGCAAGTTCTGAACCAAGCAGGGCTACACAGTGAGACCCTGTCTCAATGTGGACTAGAGAAATGGCTCAGTGTTTAAAAGCCTTGGACCTGGGTTCAATTCCCAGTGCCCGTGTGATGGCTCACAACTATCTGTAACTCCAGTTAAAGGGGATCTGATGCTCTCCATGACCTGCAAGCACATCTGATACACAGACATGTGTGTGTGCAGGGAAAACACATAAAATTAATAAATCTAATATAAATAACTTGTCAATCTTGAAATGCATGTAACTTACTGGGCTGAGATTTATCAGTTACAGTGTTGATCTGACTTGTTTTTTTCTGAGTTTACCAGGTAGTGTGTTAAATAGATAAGAGAAGGATCAGGAAAGGTGACAGAACCCTGGCATCTCTTCTTGTGTAGGTCAGAGATTCTTGGGACATGGCGGGAGACCTAGACAATAGTTGGAAAAGTACTTTGCCTCCAGATCATTTTCCTGTGCATAGACTAGGATTTTGTTTTGCTTTTGTACTTTGAGATTATATTACACAGTCTGCTTTGGGTGTGTGAATTTATGGTAGTTTTAAATTGTTATAAAATACATATAGCCGGGCGGTGGTGGTGCATGCCTTTAATCCCAGCACTTGGGAGGCAGAGGCAGGCGGATCTCGGTGAGTCCGAGACCAACCTGGTCTACAAGAGCTAGTTCCAGGACAGGCTCCAAAACCACAGAGAAACCCTGTCTCGAAAAACCAAA
>NW_026073952.1:0-1620 GCF_014885135.2 Alexandromys fortis
GAGGGAGGGGGACTTGACTGGGGGAGGGGGAGGGACATGGGAGGGATGTGCCAAGCCCACTGAAGGAAAAAGACAGTCGCCCCGGGCCAGGCTCTTTCATGCCCCTAGGGAAGGACTTCCTAAGCTTTTCCTCTTCCGATCCCCTTTGCCTGAGCTTTTATGTGCCCTTAGGTATAAAGGCATATGAAACAGTGCATGCACCAAATATTTACCAATACTAAATCATAAAGAAATTTGCTTGAAAACTGAAAGCCATTCTTTGTTATATATATTTGTTGTTGTTTATTAAAGGCAAAATTGAATGTGCTTTTGTTGCATAAAGACTTAAACATTGTTGGATATTTTCAGAACTGACTGATATTTTGATTTTGTCATCACCAATGCCAAGAATGCAACTTCCTACAAATATATTATACAACGTGGTAGGAGCATTTCATTCAAGAAATTATTGGAAATTCTGCCCCAATTCCAAGCCAAAATCAATTTAATTATTTTTTTTATGAAACTAAAGTAAGCAACTCAAGTAGCAATTTTTAAAGTAAAACATTCTAACAGAAATACAATCCAGAGATGTACTAATTTCATACTTGCATTCTGGGGAATGCTGATAGGAAAATACCATTTTAATTTTTCGTAACTAGACCATTATGTTTCTTTACGATCAGAAAACTCGGTAAGTACAGGAAAGAGAAGCTCTGCCGTTCACATGTAGCAGCCGCGAATCTGATCTGAGGTGATTTGATCAATGCTTGTAGGCACTGCATGAAGGCATGCACAGCACCAAGTGGGCATGCGTTTGCATTACAAAGGCCGCCGCAGTAAAGCTGCAAAATGTAGCACAGGTGAGCGCTGCTGCAAACCCCTCTGACTCACTGCACATTTGGTTTTCAGTTAAGGTGTTGATTATTGTAGGCAGAAGCGTCTTGCCGTTGCCAAGCTTTCATGACCCCTATATCTAGTTACATGACGCCCCCCCCCTCCTCGTAGGCCATTTAAGAAGCTAGAACCTAGGGGATTAATTTTCGCTTCACATACAAAACACAGGCAAAATTCCCATGTTCACTGGCAAAGTACCTTGTTCAAGATCACACATTTAGTACCGGGAATGATAAGGCTTAGCGCTTAGGTCTCCCAGTTCCCACATCCTACTCAGTTTTCCTAGCGCCCTACTACGCAGTCGCAGCCACCGCCCGCCTTGCTGTCCACTTTCACGTGACTAGTGACTATGCGCTTTCCTTTCCAGCGTTCAGACTTCGACTGAAAGCCGCAAACCAACCACCCCAAGATGCGTGCCAGTCGCCCACGTAGAGCAAGTGGCTGGTCTCTACTTGGTTTGCCAAGTCTTTTCATTGTTTCTATGGGGACCAGGAAAACTCCATTAGTGGAATTCCATCAACAAACATGACAGTGACAACGCAGAGAGAAAGTGGGGACAATGGAAGGAAATGGTGAAAGATTCCTGAGCCAGTTTGGGGTTGCACGCAGGAACGCAGTCGTCCTGGGACAAAGGCTTCCAACGCTGAGAAGTTTACACTTTGTGAGCGTATTCCGTTTTGTGTGTATGTGCACAAGCACATACTGCATGGGTGTGTGTGTGTGTGTGTGTGTGTGTGTGTGTGT
>NW_026073953.1:0-1750 GCF_014885135.2 Alexandromys fortis
GGGGTCTGGTGCCCTCTTCTGGCCTGCGGGTATACACACAGACAGAATATTGTATTCATAATAAATAAATATTAAAAAATTCTGACTCTTTGACCTCTCCTGCCACCACAAGGACCCTTCCATCTAAGTACTTGAACTCCTTCCTGGGTAGTTCAGGTTGGCCCTGAGCTTTGGTCCAGCTCCCCTGTGGCTCCTCTGGACAGCCTTTCTTCATGTCCCCATTTTGGCAACGGGCATATGGAAGGTGTGCTGAGAGTGAAGGGAAGCTTCCTGCAAACTGGCCCTCTCCCTGCACCAACACAGCTTCTTCCTTTTTTTTTTTTTTTTTAATCTTGCATCATTTCCCCCTCAAGCTAGACCACCCAGAGGACATCCCTGGACTTTAGAACCCACCCGGCATCTGCAAATCTAAGCCCTGGTTATTTCCACACCATTCTCAGACATTTCACAGATTGAGCGAGTCACAGAAGGCTGCAGATCACTGTCCTCCCAGAACTCTACCTGTCCCCCCATCCCTGGGACTCATTGCTAGGGACAAACACTTTGGGAGACGGAAGTCCTGCCAGGGCAATGATAGGGTCTGGGTGACACAGCCCAGGGGGAAGAAGATGAGACCAAGGTAGGGACCTGATTGAGAGTGAAAACTAAGACCCTCAAGGGACAATGGGACACAAGCTGACATTGCTGTGGAAAGCCCTGCCCACTTGTTCCTGTCCCTCACTCTCTCACCATCCCTATCCACCCTGAATCACCAATCTGTGCGAGGCCACCATTTATTCCTGATAGCTCTCCTAACACCCTGATATTTACAGCAATTATTGATGATGTCACCAATATGGACAGAGCTGTGTAGTGAATAAATCCATAAACAATAAGACTGCTGGTGGCAATAATTTGTTCCAGTGACATTTATTGAAGAAAGAAATAGATGATTACTCCCATAATATCCTTTCCTCACTATTATCTTTTAGAGAAATTTTTTTAAAAAAGTGTAGGTACTGCTTGGTTTTTATCAACTTGACACAAGCCTAGACATTGAGGAGAGGGAACCACGGTTGAGACAACACGGCCATAAGATTGGCTTATAGGTAAGCCTGTGGGTCTTTTTCTTAATTAGTGACTGATGGGGGAAATTTCACCCTTGGGCAGGTAGACCTGGGGTGTATAACAAAGCAGGCTGAGAAAGTCGTGTGCAAGGAAGCCAGTGCACTGCACGCCTCTGCTTTAGATTCTTGCCCTGCTTGAGGTTTTGCCCTGGCTTCCCTCAGTGATGGAGTGTGATTTGAGTTGTGAGATGAAATAAACCCTTTCCTTCCCAAGTTGCCTTTGATTGTGGTATTTTATCACAGCAATAGGAACCTTAAGGAAGGTGTTCTGTATCTCTGCGTGTGTGTGTGTGTGTGTGTGTGTGTGTGTGTGTGTGTGTGTGTGTGGTTTTGTGTGTGGTACCGGAGGAGGCCAGAAGAGGGTGTCTGATCCCCTGAGGCCGGAGTTACAGGAGGTTGTAGGTTGCCAGCCATGTGCTGAGCCATCTCTCCAGGCCCTATTTATTGATGAGATTTTACTCTCACAGTTCCTGTGGGGTTTAGGCACTGTGTAACCTTGAATTATTATTTTTTAAGGTTATTTACTTATTTATTTATTTATTTATTTAATATACAATATTCTGTCTGTATGCCTGCAGGCCAGAAGAGGGCACCAGACCCCATTACAGATGGTTGTGAGCCACCATGTGGTTGCTGGGAATTGA
>NW_026073954.1:0-1738 GCF_014885135.2 Alexandromys fortis
CAGGGTTTCTATAGCCAGAATGACCTGGAATCCACTATGTACCTGAGGCTGACCTTCAGCTCCTGTTCTTCCTGCCTCAGAATCACAGGCATGTGCCACCAAGTCCAGCTGGTGTGCTGAAGTCTTTGTTTTGTGACTTCCCACCCTACTGACTTTTCATATTCCAATATAGTTTTAGTTGATCTCGTCAGCATTTTGGTTGTCTGTTGTTTCCAATACAAATAGTACTAGTTTTCACCTGTCTTCCCAATTGAGTTTCCTTATTGTGTATTGAGCCCTTCTTGACAGGGCCACCCTGCAGCAATGATGGAGGAGACCTCTGGACACCTTAGGCCACCCCGCAGCAGTGACAGAGGAGACCTCTGGCCAGGGCCACCCTATAGCAGTGATAGAGACATCTTGCTCTTGTTCTTGATCTCTTCAGCAGTGCACTTTTTAGGCTTTTGCTGTATACTTAGATGGAGTTAAAAATATTTTGAATCACCTGACTATGATAGTGCTTACTTTTAATTCCAGCACTCAGGAGGCAGAGGCAGGCAGAACGCTGTGAGTTCATGACCTGCCTGGGATACAAAGCTAGTTCCAGGACAGCCAGGACTGTTAAACAGTGAAACCCTATCTCAAAAATCAAAAAATGCATACTTTTAATAGAAATTATTTTTATTAGGAAGTATTTGCTGAATTTTATCTAAAATAATCAGTATAATATATTAAGTGAAACCTAAAGGAGGGTGTTGTGAAGAGACAAAGAAGGGCAGAATGGGCTCCTGAGCTCACTGAACAGGTAAGACTTTAGGTAAGTAAAAGGAATTAGAAGATTTAGAAACAGTGGTCATTGTGATAAGCAGAATTATGTTTTCTCCCCAAACAGGTTTATTCCCACAGAACAAAAGAGGAAGATGAAGAAAGGTCCATAGGGTAAATATGAGACCGTCTTTTACAGAGAACATGAGAGTTAGCAGAGAAGTTGGAACTCACCTAATTCCCTCATCTGACAGGGAGAAGAAAGTCGCCACAAAGAATATGATCCTCTCTGTTGTTTCGCCTGGCTCCCAAGAGGCACCTGGCACTAGCATGGATGCCTCTGCTGCCACCAGGCTTTCAAAAAAAGAGGGTGCAATCAATAGGTTTAGGCTGTACCAGCTTTTGTTAGTGTTGTCTGCTCCAGCTAGAGACTTCAGAACTCTTTGGATGCTTTGGAGAAGAAGCAGGGGAGCCCAGAGTTAGAGTGCAGGGCTGTGAGTGTACAGAGGAGGAAAGCCCATATTCTCCGTTTGAGCCTCTTCTTTCTTTGAGTGACACAAACCTCATAGAACTATAGCTGGGAGAGATTATGGACAACAGTTACCTTTCTTCTAAAGAGGAAATGAAGGACAATGGCAGAAATGTCTGGTCCTGTGGTCACTCTCTGGGACATGTCAGAAAGAGGACCATTTTCTCCCTGGTGGAGCCCTTGTTTTTAGTTCCTCTCTGCTCAGGCTTTGGTCATATTTCACTTCAAATCTGTACAGCGTATATGTCTGGAAAGTATGCTCTGAGTTTCCTAATTGTCCTTGGATTCAGAAAAGATAACTAATGTGTGTGTTGGTTCTCGTCATGTACTTTACTGCTTTTTTGGAGACATGGTTTCACACTTAGGCTGGTCTGGCACTCACTGTGTAGCCAAGGCTGGCCTCAACCTCACAGAGATCCGCCAGCCTCTGCCTCCCCAGTGCTGGGATTAAAGATATTATGCACC
>NW_026073955.1:0-1739 GCF_014885135.2 Alexandromys fortis
TTTTTGGTTTTTCAAGACAGGGTTTCTCTACAGTTTTGAAGCCAGTAGTCCTGGAACTAGCTCTTGTAGACCAGGCTGGTCTCAAACTCACAGAGATCCTCCTGCCTCTGCCTCCCAAGTGCTAGGATTAAAGCAGTGCGCCACCACCACCTGGTGAGGAGGAGATTCTTTAAGGTGCCAGAAATCTCTTGGATCAACTCACATCCTCCAGCCCATGAACACCATGGGGAAAGAGCTGGAGACTGTGAGGTTCCCACTACCTTCCTGAGAATCTGAGGATCTGAATGGAGACAGTGGCTATTAAACTTCCCCATCCCCATGTGTCACCAAGGGATGTGCTTCAGTACGAACTCCTGAGTTCCCCCTTCAGAGGTGAATTCAGGCCAGATGGCAGGACTTGGGATTCTGTGATCTACATATTGGTGTCCAGGCAGCTGACTCAGATAATAGCTCACCTTCAGAGACACTACAGGGTTAGTGTTTTAGGTGCTGAGGACTCCTTGTCAACCGACACTTTCAAGAAACTCAGAAACTTCAGGTCATTAGCTCCATGAGCATCAGTAGTGTGCAGCATCCCCCTCCCCCCACCCCCACGAGCCCAAGTGAGGCTTCTCAGTCCCTGGAACCTTAGGATTCATGTGCAGATGATGTGCAGAGCCTTTCATGAGGAGAGGATTTGGAGCTCCGCTTTGTTCCTTCAGGCTCAGCAGATGAATCTCTGTGTGAAGAGGAAGTCTGCCTTGTAAGCTCCCTGCCTTCCCTGGCAGTTCCCACGTCCACTCGAGTTTTTCCTGCCTTTCTTCAGGCGCTACTGTGTGGTAAAAGCCCTCTTCAGCTCCTTTCCCCATACACAGAGTAAAGAGCAGGAGCTGGACACTTTGTGCAGTCAGAGTCCCAGGAGGGAGGAGCCGTGGGCCTAAGGAATGGAACTGTCCAACTTCAGTGATCTGGAATATAGAGAGGGCACAGCTGAAACTGAGGGTGGTTTCTGTCAACCTGACTCAGACATCAGAAGTCAAGGCCTGCTCAGTGACAGAGGGCCAGGGAATGGGCTCCTGCAATGATGTGCTGAGCGGTTGGTGGCAAAACTGGAGCTGAGCAAGAGTGACAGGCAGTTATGAGTTATGTGGGAGTGCTCACCTGTCACCCATAGTTCTGCAAGCCAGAGCCTCCTGTGCCAGCCCCCTGGGGAATAGGAGTTCTATGTGGGCCTAGGTGAAGGGTGTTGCTCAGCGCTGTTAACCAGAGGCCCTGGAAGACTTTACAGAGGCAGTGAGCTTTGGGCCAGAACTGCTGCCACAAAGGGGTGAGACATAGGAGATATGGACCAGCCTGGGAAAGGTTCAGGTGGGTGGGGCCTAGTGTGTATTTAGAAACACGGGGGAGGGGGAGTGTTCAGAAATGGGCAGTAACTCTTGAGACACAGGGAACGCCATCTGTGGTCAACAGGATGCATGTTCTTAAAGTCAAAACAACATAGAAAAAATGATAGGGAGAAAAATGGACAGATACTTAGCTATCTAAAAAGAGAAGAATGAAAAAGCAGGAGAAAAAAGGAAGAAAGGGAAGGAAAGATAGAGAGGGGGAAAAGGTGAACGGAGCTGCATTCATTTTGAGGGGAGTGACACGTATTCATTTTAAGTAAATATTTTATTTACTTATTTACTCACTACCTAGTCTGCCCCTCCACTTCTTTCCACCCTTCTCCCTCCCATCTTCATGCACTCTTTTTTCTTCTT
>NW_026073956.1:0-1722 GCF_014885135.2 Alexandromys fortis
GAGAGAGAGAGAGAGAGAGAGACAGACAGACAGACTTTGGAAATCAGGAAAATTAAACTTTCTGCTTGTTTCCCCAGTGCACTCTACCAAGAGAACCATAGCACCAGCTGGCAAAGAGAAAAGGCTCGAGTCCAGATCTACTTTCACAGAACTGGCCGAAAGGGTGAATTGAACAAAAAAAGCCAGCATGGTATCAGACATCTTAAAATGACTGAATAGATTTTAGTTTAATATTGGTTGTAGCCATGTCAAATATTATTTTTGATTCAGACATTATTACATAATACCATGGACCTGTCTGGAAGGAATTTTATTTTTAATAAAAATCAACGTTGGTTCCAGGTCAGTTAAGAGTATAGCCCTCATGTAGGTGAAGCTATGTACATTTCTGGCTCAGTCCTTTTATTAGCTGCAACCTTAAGCAAGGTATATCACCCCTAGGCGTCCTTTTGCTTCATTCATAAAATAGGATTAAAGTGGAGTCTGTCTACTTTGTGTGTGTGGGGGGGGCTGTGCAGTGGATACAGAGTGTACAACACACAGATCTGAAGCTGGTACAGGTAAATCCTTGAAATATACTTAACCATTTCTTAAGGCTTTGAAAAAACTGAAATTTTACAGGTTTTTTTTAATAAATTATTTTTGTTTTTGTTTTTGTTTTCTGCTATGTGTGAGGAGCAGGGAGGCAAGCAGGGGTTATGGGTATTTGTGTATGTAGAAATCCAGTTGAGATATTTTTCTCAATCATCCAATAGCCCTTCATTTGAGTTGGGCTTTCACTGGGTCACCTTTGTTGACCTAGAACAAACAGAGATCCACCTATCTTTGCCTCTCAAGTGCTGGATTAAAGGTGTGCACCACCGTGCTTGGACTGAAAAAACCTTATTTTGAATAGGAGCTCTTATTCAGCCTAATGCTCACCAGTTGGCTAGAAGGGCTTGCTAGCAAGATCGAGTCCTTTACCGGGATTTCACTGTATGATAGCACGCCTGGATGTTTATGCGGGTGCTAAGGATTCAGACTCAGGTCCTTGGGCTTATGTGACAACACTTGGCTGACTAGGACATCTTCTCAAGGCAAGTTTCAGATTACTCAAGACAACTGAACAGTTTGACTGCCGAGTATTTCCTCACAGATAAATCTGCGAAGAGCACAAAGTGAGACCGTCGAGACAATTGTCTCTTGATGAGTTTGTGCATATAATTCTGAGTGATAACCATAAAGAATGTTAGGTTATTGGTTCTGAGTCAAAGTTATATTTTTTTATTTCTTTCTATGTCTTCATGTGTATTCATATGCATATATAGGTATATTAAGTAAATGCATGCGGAAGACAGAGGTCAACTTCAGGTGTTGTTACTCAGTGTATGTTCAATTTGTTTATGAGACAGAGTTCCTCATGACCCCGGAACTCACAATTAAGCTACGCTGACTGGTCAGTGAGACCTAAGGACTCTCCTGTCTCTTCCTCCCCAGTGTAGAGAGTACAAGCACATGCCACTAGGTAGTTCTTTTCTTTCTTTCCTCATTCCCCTGTTCCTTCCTTTCTTCTTTCTTTTTCTGTATGTGGTTTCTGAGTATCGAGTGCAGATCCTCATACTTATAAGATAATGAGTGTAGGAATTGAACAATTACCAGCCCTATTTTGGTGTTTCTTAATATCAGTGTTGATTAATAAGAAATCAACACACACACACACACACACACACACACACACACACA
>NW_026073957.1:0-1710 GCF_014885135.2 Alexandromys fortis
CTAGTGGATGTTTTAATAATATAAATGCACATGTTGCATAATCCTTACTTACCCATAAATTCATTTTCAGTTATTGAATTGGAAGAATTATGGGCAGGCAGAATGCTTCATATTTAAAATGACTTAGTTTGCTTTTGTCATCTTTTGGGAGATTTCATGGAAGCTTTTAATTAAAGTA
The DNA here is from genome assembly GCF_014885135.2 of Alexandromys fortis. Lineage (NCBI taxonomy): Eukaryota > Metazoa > Chordata > Mammalia > Rodentia > Cricetidae > Alexandromys > Alexandromys fortis. The sequence goes on from NW_026073957.1 coordinate 179, forward strand.
TAACATACATATAAGAATGTACATATATAATCTTATAGCTCAATGAAAATGGGGAACTTAGACTCACTATATGGAGAAATAGTTTTAAAAGGTATCCTGCTTCCTTCTCATCACCAACTTCAAATGTATCAGTAATCTGTCATCTTGATCATTTCACTATGTAACCATTATTAAAGGTAATGATATCAAAAAAAGAAAGAAATTGTTTTTATGCCTAATCCTGGCAATCTGTTGTTCCTTGTTCATATGACAACACAGTGGTCCAGACATCTCATTCTTTTATCATTTTTGTATCATTCTTTGTTTATGAATATGTTTCTGTATATGGCACAAGTTACTTCAGCCAATTTTACTTTGTTGCTGGATATGCGACATAGTTACCCAGGTGTGTAGTAGGAAGAGGTCTGATCTGAGGCCAATTCCTCTAGCCCACCAAATCTCTTTTATTTATTTATTTATTTATTTATTTATTTACTATTTATTTATTAAAGATTTCTGTCTCTTCCCTGCCACTGCCTCCCATTTCCCTCTCCCTCCCCGAATCAAGTCCCCCTCCTTCATAAGCCCAAAGAGCAATCAGGGTTCCCTGCCCTGTGGGAAGTCCAAGGACCTCCCACCTCCTGTTTACTTTGTAATGAATTATCTTTTTCCTGAGTAAGTGCAGGGACATATGTTTCAAGAATACCTCATAGCCACACACAAAGAGACCTCTGGCTGCTTTACGTGTTGCCACAACCTCCAAGGCATAAGGATGGAAGACCTTCAAGTAGATAAGGATATCTCCATCAAAGTGGTTGGGGTAGTATGTTTAGGACTTTCCCTGGGAAACTTAGGAGCAGTATTCCTGGGAAAAGGCATAAATGATTCACAACAAATTTTCTATCAACCCAATATCCACAAATTGTACAAATACTAAAAGTTCCCCAAGTATGCAATAGGCAGAGATGAAAAACCAAATATGGCACAGTGGTCATTATGTGCCTCAGTTTTTCTGGATCTTTTTCAAGTTGGTGTGCTGGCTTTATGAATTTTTTGACTCCCATCAGATATGACTGTACTGGTTTCGCACAGTTTGGGTTTTTTAAGACAGAGTTTCTCTGTGTAGCTTTGAAGAGTGTCCTCCAACTCACTCTGTAGACCAGACTGGCCTCAGCCTCAAAGATATCTGCCTGCCTCTGCCTCCCAAGTGCTGGAATGCTGTAGAAATTCCTACCGCCAGTAGCTTTTAAGTTACCCACCCACTTGGTCATGGCCTCTTATACTATATATGCCAATGTAAAGCTTGCAACCGGGCTCTTCTTCGCTGGCTGTGGGATTCAGTTGCTGTTCCCCATTACAGCAGAGGATTGTGATCTGTGAATCTATCATAAATAAATAACCCTCTATTATACTCAATTCTGAGCTAATGTAGACATTTTTTTTGTTTGTTTGTTTGTGTTTGGTTTGGTTTGGTTTGGTTTTGGTAAGACAGGGTTTCTCTGTAGCTTTGGAGCCTGTCCTGGGCTAGTGTGGGATTTCTTTTAAGAGTCCTT
>NW_026073958.1:0-1741 GCF_014885135.2 Alexandromys fortis
ACAGGGTTTCTCTGTAGCTTTGGAGCCTGTCCTGGAACTAGCTCTTGTAGACCAGGCTGGCCTCAAACTCACAGAGATCCGCCTGCCTCTGCCTCCCGAGTGCTGGGATTAAAGGCGTGTGCCACCACCGTCCGGTAATCAGCAGGTTTTATTGTAAAGAAAAGAATGTTTGAGTGTATTTCAGAATGGTTCTTTTCTCCATCCCCATGCAGGAATAATGAGGGGATTTTTTTCCTCTTCAGTAGTCACAGGAAGGGATAAAAGAAATCCCTTCCCCATCCCCTGGACTTTTTTTTTTTTTTTTTTTTTAACTCTTATTTGTCTAGATGGATCCTGCAGCAAGTGACTTGTCAGTCACCACACAGGCTTTCCTGGCACTGGCACTCAATCTTTCTTTCCTTTTTTTTTTTTTTTTTTCTTTTTTCAAGACAAGGTTTTTCTATATAACCTTAGCTGTCCTAGAACTCACTCTCTAGACCACAATGGCCTTGAACTGACAGAGGTCTGCCTCCCTCTGCCTCAAGAGCTGGGATTCAAGGTGTGCACCACCCCCCAGGCAATCCTACCGGTTGGTTTGTTTCAGGAATCCTGGTTCACTGGGTCTACATTGGGCTGCTCAAGCTTTGGGATAGCAGTGTCTCATGCTCTCCCTTCACCTCTAGGAAGAGCAGCTGACTTCTGAGTTTGCTCAGTCGATCACTGGTGATTAGGATTACATGCAGGACTGGAAACCAGGATCAGTGAGTTTTATTTATTTTTTTCATTTCTGAAAGTATGCAACATAAATATGAAACATAAACATTTGCCATTTAACTATTTGTATGCCTAATTCAGTGATGTCACCAGTGACTGCCATCACCCCAAACTGGAAACTAGAGCTACACACTAATTCCCCACTGCGCCAGCTTTATAGTATTATTAATTATTGATCATTATTATGTGGTAAACAACTACACATTTTCTTTTATTCCTCAAGATTTTTACTTGTTGGTTTGTTTTTTGAGACAGGATCTCAATATGTAGCCCTCACTGGCCTAGAACTCACAGAGATCCACTTGTCTCTGCCTTTCAAGTGCTGTGATAAAAGGTTTGCACCACAACATATAACCTTTTAACGTTAAAATTGCAGTATATCTATTTAAATTTTGTTTTTTTTTTAATTTTTTTTATTTTCTGGGTGTGACTATTTTGCCTGGATGCAGGTACCTGTGTGCTTGGTGCCCTCATAGGCCAGATTAAGTGTCAGGTCGCCTGAAGCTTGAGTTACAGATGGTTATGAGCCACCACGTGGGTACTGGAACTGAACTCAGATCATCTGCAAGAGCATCCAGTGCTCTTAATTGCTGAGCCGTTTCTCTAGGCCCTGATTTGTTTTTATTTTAAGGATGTATGTATGATGCATGCATGTCTGCGTGTGGGTATGTAGGTGCCCATGGAAGCCAGCAGAAGGATTTTGATGTCCTGGAGTTAGAGTTACAGGCGGTTGTAGCCATCTGATGTGACTGCTGGGGACTGAACTTGGGTTCTCTGCAAGAGCAGGAAGTGCTGAGTCAATTCTCCAGGCCTGTTCCCCCAATTTTTCTAATTAGACATTGGGTACTATTCTCAAGCATCTGTTTCGAGCAGAGAGAGGATCATGACTACTTTTTTTAAAAAATATTTATTTATTTATTATGTATACAATATTCTGTCTGTGTGTATGTCTGCAGGCCAGAAGAGGGCACCAGACCTCATTACAGAT
>NW_026073959.1:0-1752 GCF_014885135.2 Alexandromys fortis
AATGAGGTCTGGTGCCCTCTTCTGGCCTGCAGACATACACACAGACAGAATATTGTATACATAATAAATAAATAAATATTTAAAAAAAAAAAAAAGAAATCAGGAAAGAGTCCAGAGGGAAGATGCAGGTTTAGCAATGTGGGGTGTTTAAAACACTTCAGGAATTCCAGGATAGTAATTGCACCTGGTCAGATAAGTTTATCTAACAAAGGACTCTGAGGAAAAGCCTGAGGGGTGTGGAAACCCCAAAAATGTGAGCCTATTTCCATCCTGACAGACAGTCAAGATATACAAACATACCATTGCTCCTTTTTTTTTTAGATTTATTTATTTATTATGTATACAGTATTCTCAGTGCTCTGCCTGCAGGCCAGAAGAGGGCACCAGATCTCATTACAGATGGTTGTGAGCCACCATGTGGTTGCTGGGAATTGAACTCAGGACCTTTGGAAGAGCAGGCGGTGCTCTTAACCACTGAGCCATCTCTCCAGCCCCCATTGCTCCTTCTTTTGTAATTGGAGGTTACCTGGGGAATGGCTGCTTTCAGGATACTTGGTCTAGAGTGGCTTCACTGCCTAAACAACAGAATGGTAATAACTTCATGTCTCAAAGTGTTAAAGCAATTAACTGTTGGAGTTGTCCTGTGTATCACATTAAAGAAGTCTTCTTCCCCCTTTTGTATTGGATATAAAAGTACATGCAAAATTAAATGCAATGCAGGTGATTTCAGTATTCACTGGAATGCCCTCCCGGTACTTTCTATGGTTTCTGTTTTATTATTTTCACATGTGTCTTCATATTCTTTACTTATATTTCTAAATTCCCACACCCCTATCCTGGTAAGAGGTGTTTTTGTCAAGGCTGGTCTCTGACATATGGTGCCCAACATGGCATGGTCACCAACATATGGTGCCCAACATGGGGCTGACCAGTAAAACCCGAGAGCACACAAAAGGTGTATAAGGGATTACATGAGGGACCCCCAAGAAAATCGCACCACAGGTGGAGAAGTGAATAATAAGCACTCAAAAATAAATAGTAGATAATAAAAAAGAAAAGAAACAGGTGGAGCAAAAACTTGAGAATTAAACTGTAAATAGTTGTAGATATGAGACAAGGAAAGGGTATTCAACTAACTGCACAGTTTCTTAGATGTATTTTTATAGCTAGAGGAGCTAAAGTAGAACAGAAACAAAGGCGGAGATATTTAGAATTTGTAAGTATTATATTCCTGCCCTTTGCTGGTGGCAAACCCACCAGCACCTTCGGGCTGCTCCAGGACTCGAAGAGGTCAAAGCAAGGACTTGTCTTGCCCAAGCAACAGCAGTCCTCTAGTCACCTAGCCGCAGCCGCTGTTGCTACTGAACAGGTGGGAAGAGTGAAGGCAATCTGTAGCCTGCTGAGTCTGACCCATGCCGTGCTGTGGAGTCAAAAAAGGCAAAAGGCAGGAGAGTTTGAAGGTCTTTACCTCCCATAGTCAGTGCCCGGGAGCCAGTCAACAGAAATACCTAGAGGCTAATTGGCCAACGAGCAAAGAGCCTGTAAAGGTCTGCTCCGTCCCTTTAAGAGACAAGCCACGCCCACTTCCCCCTCCCCCCCCCAGGTAAGCTGATCTTCCGCTTCCAGCCTGAGTCCTTTCTCTTTTCTACCTCTCTCCCTAAGAGGCAGATTCTGCTTGGCTCCATTCTCCCCACCCTTCCGTGTGTGTGTGTGTGTGTGTGTGTGTGTGTGTGTGTGTGTGTGTGTGTGTGT
>NW_026073960.1:0-1724 GCF_014885135.2 Alexandromys fortis
CCTCTCTCTCTCTCTCTCTCTCTCTCTCTCTCTCTCTCTCTCTCTCTCTCTCTCTGACTAATATTTTACCATGGCAGTGGAAAAGCAATCTAGAACAAGAATGGATCAAAAACACTACTATAAAACCTGAAAGGCAGCTGGAGAGAAGACTCAGAGGTTAAGAGCACTGGATGTTCTTCCAGAGGATCTGCGTTCATTCTCAGCATCCACATGGCAGCTCACACCTGTCTGTAACTCCAGTTCCAGGGGATCTGATATGATATCTTCACATTAATTCACATAATTCACATAAAATAAAGTTCAATAAATTAAAAATCAACCTGAAGGGATGATAGAGGAAAACAGGTAAAACACTTTAAGATATGGGAATAGGGAAGAGATTTCTGGAAAAAAAGACTCTTAGTAGCACAGGAAATAACTGTAAAAATTGACAAATGAAGTTATATGAAATTAAAACCTTATGCATATAAAAAAACAGTGAGTGGTGAAGAAACAGATTACAGAATGGGAGAAAATCTTTGCTAGTAGTTATACCTCAGACAAGGAAATAATATGTAACTGGTGGTTTCTCTCCCACCCACCAGTTCCCGAATAAGCACTATGAGTCTTAATATTAACTACAAATATATTTTATACCCATTGGTGAATAAAAAGCTGATTTGGCCTATTAGATCACGCTTATTATTAACTATCTCTTACAACTTAAATTAGCCCATTTCTATTATTCTATATTTTACCATGGGGTTTGTGGATTGTTGCCTCACATCTTGCTTCCCTGGCAGCTGCTAGTGTCTCTCAGACTCTACCTTCTTTTGCCATTGTCTTTGCTTGGATTTCCTGCCTGGCTATTGGCCAAAATCAGCCTTTTTTTTTATTCACCAATGGGTATAAAATATATTTACAGCATTAAGAAGGGCATGCCATATCAATAATATCTAGATTTAAAAGCTATATGTAGAATAAATAAATGTTAAACCTCCAAATCTTTCAACCAATAAATGGGCCAATGTACTGACCAGACAGTTCCCACATAAATATAAATTGTCAAGAAACACTTGAAAAAGTGTTCGACATCCACTGTGATTATAGAAATGCAAATTAAGACTACTTTGAGAGTCCATCTCGGTCCTGATGGACTCTCAAAGTAGTCTTAATTTGCATTTCTATAATCACAAAACAAACAAACAAACAAACAAATGCAGGTGAGGATGTATGGAAAGAAGAGTTCTTATTCACGGCTGCTGAGAGTGTAAACTGTTGCAGCCGCGATGGAAATCACCATGAAAGTTTCTCTGAAAACTAAAATAGAACAGGCTACAGCTGTACTTGTATCTGAATATAGCCCCAAAGTTACATTCATGTCAGAGTCTATTACTACACAGTTCACTGGCTGTTTATTGACAGTTGATTGGACAAAGAAAACATTCAATTTATGCACTGGAACGTTCTTCAGCTGTAAAACAAAATCAGGACATGTAAATGGGAAATGGATGGCAGTGGAGTTTATGTCAAGTGGAGCACCCCAGATTCACAAGTACAAAATCACATGCTTTCCTAGAATTTAATTTTTTTTGCTTTGCAATTTCTTTCTTATTTATTTATTTATTTATTTATTTATTTATTTATTAAAGATTTCTACCTCCTCCCCGCCACCGCCTCCCATTTCCCTCCCCCTCCCCCAATCAAGTCCCCCTCCCTCGTCAGCCCAAAGAGCAATCAGGGTT
>NW_026073961.1:0-1732 GCF_014885135.2 Alexandromys fortis
AAAAAAAAAAAAAAAAAAAAAAAAAAAAAAAAAAAAAAAAAAAAAAAAAAAAAAAAAAGTTTCACAGACACATTATGGCCACATTACTCTAACGGAGAGACAAATAGAGTGCTTTTGGAAACCTGTGCTGGGGGGGAGGAAGCGGGGGAGCAGGGCAGGAGCACATGGCAGAAACTGCAGGCTTTTTTGGAACCTTGTTTAAGTTAGGTGTTAAAAGGATTTTTGGGGGGTGCTGGAGAGATGGCTCAGTGGTTAAGAGCATTGCCTGCTCTACCAAAGGTCCTGAGTTCAATTCCCAGCAACCACATGATGGCTCACAACCATCTGTAATGAGGTCTGCTGCCTTCTTCTGGCCTGCAGGCAGACACACAGACAGAATATTGTATACATAATAAATAAAGGTTTCTAAATGCCTGCTCTCATCCTGCCCCCACTTCCCTTTCTTCATAGCCTGTGGGGCTCGGCTCCAAGGCAGCACCTAGAGGCGTGGCCATCTCTGAGCCACCTCTCCAGCCCTAGAGCATTGTTAATTAGGTTAGATAGCCCCAATTTAAAAGGATTTTTTTTATAAAAGGCTGCCCAAGGGTATTTGAGTAATCAGCTTTGGATCGCTAGAAGCACAGGCGTGTGTGACTCAACCCTGTTGCGACACGTCCACCAAACAGAGCCCACGAGAAATGAGTTGGGGACGTCTCCCCACACCCAAGTCCCATCTCAGCAAAAGCCTGGCTTTCGCCATGTGAACCAGGCTTCTGGCATGGGCCTGAGACTTCAATGAAAGCCCGAAAAGTGAATGGGTCACCCCAAAAACCCTACTGACCATGCACCTTAAAAGGGGAACTCACTGAGTGTAGCTGCTCTTGCCTGGTGGAGGGCACTCGCAGGAAGGGCATTCATTTTTCAGCACACAGCCCTGGGCCCTGGGCCCACAGGGAAAAAGCAGATCCTTTTGGTGGTGGATCTCCATCTGTTAGGGAAAAAAAAAATTTTTATTTTTGAGGCAGGGTTTCTCTGTAGTTTTTTTTTTTTCCGAGACAGGGTTTCTCTGTGGCTTTGGAGCCTGTCCTGGAACTAGCTCTGTAGACCAGGCTGGTCTCGAACTCACAGAGATCCTCCTGCCTCTGCCTCCCGAGTGCTGGGATTAAAGGCATATGCCACCATCGCCCGGCTTCTCTGTAGTTTTGGCGCCTGTCTTGGAACTTGCTCTTGTAGACCAAGCTGGCCTCGAATTCACAGATATCCGCTTGCCTCTGCCTCCTGAGTGCTGGGATTAAAGGTGTGCACCACCACCACTGGCTAGAAAAAAAAAAAAACTTAAAATGGGCCCCTCCACGGAGCAAAGAACTCCAATCAATTCAGTTTAGACCAAATTAAAAATGCTTGCGTTTAATAAATGCAGCACTCTCTTGTGACCAGGAGCATGCGGGTGGGGGAGACAGAAAGAGCACACCCAGAATCCAAAACCACGTGTTCCTTTTCTAGGAGTAAGCCTAAATAGCCTGTGGGAGTGGTCAGCCCTTGGCAGGCTGGGAATTGGAGTCCAGGTGTTTGGCAATTCCCAGGCTAGGGGCTGGGGTGACACTTCCAACTCAGTATTACAGTCTCTACTTTTCTTTCTTTCTTTCTTTCTTTCTTTCTTTCTTTCTTTCTTTCTTTCTTCCTTCCTTCCTTTCTTTCTTTCTTTCTTTCTTTCTCACTCTCTCTCTCCTTCCTTCCTTTTTTTTTTTTTTTT
>NW_026073962.1:0-1738 GCF_014885135.2 Alexandromys fortis
AAGACAGGATTTTTCTCTGTAACAATCCTGGAACTTGCTTTGTAGACCAGGTTGGCTTTGAACTCACAGAGATCTGCCTGTGTCTGCTTCCTGAGTGCTGGGATTAAAGGTGTGTGCCACCCTGCCCGGTTGATTTCTTTTCTTAAAGACGTATTTTTATTTTATGTGTATGTTATTTTGCCGGCAGGAATATCTGGGCCTCAAGTGCATGCAGTAGTGGCAGAGGCCAGAAGAGGGCGTGAAATCCCCTGGAACTGGAGTTACATATGAGTTGCCATGTGGGTGCTGGGAACTGAACCAGGTCTTCTGCAAGAGTAATACACACTCCACTGCTGAACCAGCTCTCCAGCCCAAGTTGCTTTAAAGACATTGATTGAGGGGGCTGGAGAGATGGCTCAGAGGTTAAGAGCACTGACTGTTCTTCCAGAGGTCCTGAGTTCAATTCCCAGCAACCACATGGTGGCTCACAACCATCTGTAATGAGGTCTGGTGCCCTCTTCATGTCCAGCAAGCATACAAACAGACAGAACACTGTATACATAATAAATAAATAAATTAAAAGAAAAAGACATAGATTAAAAAGAGGGTGGTGGTTGTGTGTATCTAATCATAACTGTATCTCCCCAAGGGTGGAGCTCACCAATAAGATAGTAAGCTTCACTTAATTCTTAACTATTAACTAAAATACTATGGAAAGCGATTTATGGATAGCGGTCAAATTAATCCACTCCCCATGTCAGTTTCCAGCTCTGTACTTGTGTGTGTCGATGTGGGACCACGAGGATGCCTAAGGGTGTGAGAGCAGATGTTGTGTAAGATCTAGGTATTGGTCAGTGATGTTGTTCCTGTAGTCAGGTCCCAGCTATAGCCACTAGGTAAGTATCCTCTGGCTTTTAAGATTACTTGTCACTGTTGTTTGTTTGTGAGACAGTCCCGTGTAGCCTAGCTGGCTTCAAACCAGCAGAGGCTGACCTTGAATTCCTCGGTCCTTCTGCCTCTACCTCCCAGGTGCTTGGACTGCAGACATTGTTTTCCCCCACCACAGCCAGTTTATGTGGTTCTAGGCCTCATGCATGCTAGACAAGCACTCTACCAACGGGGCTACCTTCCTAGGGTTCTAAAGGAGAGGACCATACAGTTGGCAGCAGGGAACAAAAAAGCAAGGCTGGAACCTCTCAGGGGACAGATTCAGTGTCTACATGCATGGTCATCCTAAGACATGCATTGCATGCCCAGTGAAGAACTATGGTGACTTCAGAGGTAACCTCAGCAAGGCTTGGGAGGGCACACACAGACTTGCACCTGAGTGCTTCTGAAGTTTTGCACAAGACCATGTTAAAATATCTTTGAGGAATTGGGGCAGGGATCTAATATATAGAATGATTCCTAGGCAACATGTGGGCCTGAGTTCAAACCCTTAGCACCAATGTAAAAGCCAGGCTGCATGTGCCTGTAACCCTGGCGCTGGTGGATCCTGGGACCTTGCTGGCCAGCCAGCTTTGTCAAAAGTTCACTTCCGGTGCAATGAGGGATCCTGTCTCAAGGGAATAAGAGCAATAGAGGCCACTTGGCATCCTCCTCTGACCTCCAAATGCACTTGAATGGGTGCGTGCACACGCGTACACACGAACATCCACATCCACATATGTGTACACATACACACGAACATCCACATCCACATGTGTGCACACACATACACACGAACATCCACATCCACATGTGTGCACACGCGTACACA
>NW_026073963.1:0-1736 GCF_014885135.2 Alexandromys fortis
TGAACTCAGTACCTTTGGAAGAGCAGGCAAAGCTCTTAACCGCTGAGCCATCTCTCCAGCCCCTAACATATTGTTATACAATTAGGAGTATTAAAGGAAAGGAAGTCATATGTATACCTGCACTCATTCATTCACTCAGGTATTATCTCCAGACTGTTGCAATGATGCAAACAAATTGTTTTTGTGTCAAAAATACACAATTTCATTAAAATTGGCCATGGTCCTTGTACTTAGGTTAGCATGACAGATAATTATTGAATTAGCACCTTAGCGAAAGTTACAAATGTGGTAAGTACTGTCAGAATTACTGTTTCCATTGACAGTAGAAATGAAAGCAGTCAAATAGAATCTGTAAGAGTGTGTGTTCTCATACTGCTTTTAACTCATTCATTAGAAGAATGTTCCTTGACCTTGGACACAAATCATATACGATTGCATCTGCTCAGCTATCCCTTGTAGAACAGTGACAGTCTGCACTGTCAGCACAGTTCCCAGTGTGGCAGTCCAGGTGAAGGCATCATCTATAACATGACGAGTCAGTCTCCTTGCCCTTCTCCGTGGTAGCATGGACGGGGTATGACTGCTTTTGCTGGAATTCTTGCACTTTGCTCTCTTCTGCCTCCATTACCAAAGCACAGGAAGAGAATGCCAGAGATGGCTATGGGGACTTTGTCTGACTCTGCCCTTTTCAATTCCAATTGATTTTTAAAGTTGTTGCTTTCTCTTGGGTAAATGTCTATGCTATGATGCCCAATGGTAGAGATTTCTCTCAAGACCAGGGCCATTGTTATTTTCATTTTATTTTGCTGGTTAATGCAGATCCCCCTTTTTTTCCTGGTAGTTCACTTCACGAACACTCGATGTTAGAGACTCTGTGCAGAACTCAAAAGCATCCATGCCATCTTATGCTTTGGTCCATGGAGAAAACAATCACTTCTTGCCCAGCATCCTCTGTATTGGAATCCCCTTGCAGTCCTTTCTGCTCTTCTAACACAGGCCATTAGAGTTTCTTTGAGGATAGACCCTTGACTACTGCTTTTCCCAGTTTCTATCAAGTACCAAATTCTGTAAGTAGCACTAGCAAAGTTGCGGTCAGTAGACAAAATTGTCTGAATGTGCTCCTAGGATCCTGTAGACCCCAAACATGGCAATAACTGTCTCAAAGAAAATATCCTTAGGTCTTCCCTTTACTCACTGGGCTCTGTTCAGTTTTTGTTTTGGTTTCTTTGTTCTAGCAGAGGTTTCCAGAGTTATGGAGCTGGCTTTTAGGTTGTGTGTCATTTTTAAGTTCTGTGTCTATGGGCTTGATGTTGGGAATCTCACTTCTATTATGTCTTGGTGTATCAATAGAAATTTCAATTTTAACATCCTGTTACAACAGCAACAAAACATTTGTAGCAACCACGGTGACAGCGAACAACAGCAGCTCCTATTGACTGAGTGAGTAACTCATGCCAGGCACCTCCTTTAATCCCCACGGGGATGTTTAGTTCTATAGTGTCCTGTGGAAAGGACACCCTGATGACTGCGGGCTGAGTTAGGTTGGTAACTTCACACGGAGCAACAAAGCAGCATAGGGCTCGCTGACGACATTTCAGGTGGGTCTTTTACCTTTGGTTCAGATTTCTGTACCGTCAAGCTGTACTTCTTCTCCTTCTTCTACCCCAATTATTCTTAGGTTTGGTCTTTTTATTGTGTCCCAGATTTCCTGAATGTTTTGTGATGAGAATTTGTTG
>NW_026073964.1:0-1749 GCF_014885135.2 Alexandromys fortis
AAACCCTTTCTTGGAAATCAAAAAAGCAAAAACAAACAAACAAAAAAAAAAAACAAAGAAGCCTGGCGGTGGTGGTGGTGGTGGTGGTGGTGCACGCCTTTAATCCCAGCACTCGGGAGGCAGAGACAGGCAGATCTTTGTGAGTTAGAGGCCAGCCTGGTCTACAAGAGATAGTTCCAGGACAGGTTCCGTAGCTACAGAGAAACCCTGTCTCGAAAAAGAAAAAAAAAATTATAGTTAAACACGACCCCCTAGGCCTCTGGCACTAGGACACTTTTATATCTTAATACAACTGAAAATTTTTTGTTGTTGTTGTTGTTTCTGAGGCAGGATCTCAAACAGCCAGGCTGGTCTCAAAACTCTCAAGGACGACCCTGAATCCTCAATTCTCCTGCCTACCATATTAGACAGTACCAACAATTAAAGGGCCATGGCATATATGCTGCTAAAAAACTTGAAAAATTTTATGGTCACAGAGGCAACCATATGAGAAAGAGAATCTTATGAGTGGGAAAGTACAAAGAGACTGAGATGGAGCCAAACTGCTTTACTAATTAAAAAAAAAATTTACTCACTCTACTATTTAATATATAACTTTTTTCTTTTTAATAAAGATTTATTTATTTATTATGTATGCAGCATTCTGCCTGCATATCTACACACCAGAAGAGGGCACCAGATCTCATTATAGATGGCTATGAGCCACCATGTGGTTGCTGGGAATTGAACTCAGGACCTCTGGAAGAACAGCCAATGCTCTTAAACACTGAGACATCTCTCCAGCCCCTTAATATATAACTTTCAATACAGCAGAAAGAAATTGTTCTATATCTACTCTAGAAATTTTGTATCTGTATTCTGCATTTTATATCTGTAGAAACACTACTGTTATTTTTGTGACGTGAGGAATGAACTACATGCATGCTAGAAAAGCATTCTGTCACTGAGTTACATGCCCAGCACACAGGTAGGACTATGACCAGAATGGTGGCCTTAGGGGAACTTTAATGTTCCCAGAAAAGAGGCTGTTGGGATGACTCCTAAACAAGATTCTTCATTAAAGACTGATCAGGGAAGAGGTATTGGTGGCAAGGCTTAGGAAAAGACAAGAGACTTGGTAAGCAGAATCAATACCCAAGTGATTAAAGCCTGGGCTAGAAAATCAGACTGGGGCTTGACTTTCTGCAGCCTCCAAGGGCTGGTACTGCTATTCATACAACTGTTTCCTGGCTTAATGAAAAGGAGATAGTATGTGTATTCAAGTAACAGTGACAACTATGGGCATACATCAAAGCTTCCAAACCTATTAATGTCCTACTCAAAAAGCTGTGACTCAGTGTAAGTCCTAAACTATTCCTTTAAACATTCAACAAATCCTTCCTCAGGACAGGACTGTCAAGGAAGCAAACAGGCAAATCTTGGTCCCTAAAGTCATGTCTGACCACATTAATCCCAACTATTTCCTCCTCTGAAATGCTTTTGTCCCTATTGTTCATCTCAGTACTTATGCATGCACAAAATTTTTATTTTTTGAGACAGGGTTTCTCTGTGTAGCCCTAGCTGTCCTGGAACGAGCTCTGTAGACCAGGCTGGCCTCCAACTCACAGGGATCCTCCTACCTCTGTCTCCTGAGTACTGGGATTAAGGGTGTGCACTACCACCGCCCTGCTACAATTATTATATACATAATAAATAAATTAAAAAAAAAAAGAAAGAAAATCCAGCCAGGCGGTGGTGCATGCCTTTAAT
>NW_026073965.1:0-1681 GCF_014885135.2 Alexandromys fortis
TTAAGAACATGTTTGCAGTTGGCCCTGGGCAGACTGTCATTTCCATAGCACAAGGGTCCCATCTTCCAAGGCCTAGCGTAAGCCTGCTTCCCTCTGAGAGGAAGGAGCAGGAGACTGACTCTCTTGCTTTTACTATGGTACTAAGCCCTTCAGGCACACAGACTTCTTACACGGCCAAGAGTTAAACAACTTCACTGTGCCCACAAAAACAGTCCTTAGGGCTGAGCCTTCCAGCAGACCCCAGTAATCATCATAAGGGAGAGCTCTTGTCCATCACTCTGTCCCATCTCTCGCTGAATCCCAGGATCCTTGCTCATTCTGTCTCTCACCTCTGCACAGGCTGTCTTGTTGGAATACAGCTCCTATCTAGATGCCACTTCCTTATCCTCACAACCAGCTGGAGCACGACCTCCTCCTCTCAATGCCATGAGGCACAGAGAATAGCACATTCCATCAGCACTTTCTATTGAGGCTGACCTTTAGCTTGCTCCTTGAAGGCAATGTATGTGTGTAATTCATTGACTGCAGGACCTCCACCAAAGGCACTGCTAATAACTATGGGCCTGGAATTAGAGCATAGCAGTAGAGCACTTGCCTAGCATGGGTCAAATGGGCCAAGCTCTAGGATCAACTCTCAGCAATGAGGGGTGGAGGCATGCTGTCAGGTAAGGAAATTTTGATCTTGTCCCTGTTCTGTCTAGTTTGTGGCATTACTCTGACAACTAACTCTTGGACTGTATCTTAAGGAAGTTTTGAGGTCAGGGAATATGCTTTCACAGAGTTAGAACTTGGCTTCAGAATCATTTTTATCTTTGCACTCTCAGTTGCCATTCATGCATCCAGGGTTGGTTCTGTGAGATCAATGGAATGTTTATTAAAACTGAGGACTGTGGTGCCAGCTCCCACATATGGCTCACTCCTCCCCTCAGAGAATCTCAGTGTACCCTCCTGTGAACCATACCAACCTACCTCTGTGAACTTGTCAGCCACCATGTAGCGGACACGCCAGGACTTATCTTCAGCAGCCTGGCGCAAGGTGGGCATCACTAAGGCCTCCAGGTCCTCCTGAGGTAGAAGCTGGGCAATGTTCACACATGCCTCCACTGCCAGCAGCCGCACCGAGTCCTAGGGAGAATGGGGTGGCTTAGGGTAGCAAAGGCCTACTGAGCTGAGGGTCCCTTGCCTCAGCAAGTAAGGGCATGGTGAGAGCTGGGGACTGACTCACCTGCTCGTCAGAGGCCAGGTTAGAGAACATGGGAATGATCTCACTCTTGACATTGTCCAGTTCCAGGACCTTGGCAAAATCCCCCAGCTTGGAGGCTGCGGCCCGCCGCACCATGGGGGTGTCGTCTGAGCACAGGTTCCGGAAGTACCTGGGATGGGTCGAGGCCTGGGCTTAAGATCTTGGGAAGCAATAGCAGCTGGCACCCCAGCATTAACACAGAGCACTGCTGGCTAGGCTGTAGACATTGCTGCTAACAATGGTGACTTTGTACAACTCATGAACTCTGTCTTCCCAGTCCTACCAACAGGACCAAAGGCAATGGCACATCCCCACATAGCTAACTTGAGGTATCAGTGAAAGACTACAACACAGTACTCTTTATGTGGCCATCGCCATAAAACTCTTTAAAATGCCACTGACAGGTCTTCCTTGTCAAAAGCCTCAGTCAGAGACACA
>NW_026073966.1:0-1749 GCF_014885135.2 Alexandromys fortis
AGAGAGAGAGAGAGAGAGAGAGAGAGAGAGAGAGAGAGAGAGAGATTATAGCATCTCAACTAACCAGGATCTGTAAAAGCTATAAAATATCTACTTATTTATTTATTTATTTATTTAAATTGCCTCTCATTCTAGTCCCAACCCCACCCCATTCCTTCCCATCATTCCCTTCCACTTTACATTTCTAGAAAGAGCTGTTGATCATTGTCCCACTTAGTGTTAACTATCAACTTGATACAAGTTAGAGTCATTTGAGAGAGTATTCTCAGCTGAGAGACAGCTCTGTTCAGATCGCCTTGTGGGCCTTGTGGGCACGTCTGTGGGAGTTGTTAGGTTGTTGATTGATGTAGGGGGCACCCAGACTGCTACAGAAGGCACTTGGGGAGGTGTAAAAATACTAGATAATCATGAGCCTAGTGAGCCATCAGTAGAATTTCTCCATGGTGTCTGCTTTCAGTTCTTGCCCTGACCTCTATCAATGATGTACTATGTAACCTGTGTAAGCAGAAATAAAACTCCCCCGCCCCCCTTAGCTTGCTTTTGGTCAGGGTGTTTTATCACAGCAAGAGCAATGAAACTAAAACAGGAATCCTGCTTCTTGTTGTGTGTGCTCTGGTTGTTTCGCATCTGAGATAAACTCAAGCAAGGATAGGATGCTTCCATCTCAGGAGCCAGTCCCCAGAGTAAAGGGCTATCTTTGGAAGGTGCAGTAAAGTCCCTGGCACCAATACATGTAATAAAAGGTACTCCTGTGTCTCATTATGTCATTGATCAAAGTGTCAAAGTACAAAACAGAGCTAGGCATAGTGGTACATGCCTTTAATCCCAGAACTTGGGAGCCAGAGACAGGCAAATCTCTGTGAGTTTAAAGCCAACCTGGTCTACATAGTGAATTCCAGTATAGCTAGAACTACACAACGAAGAACCTGTCTTCAAAAGAAAACACGGAAACCAAAACAACAACAAAAAACAAACAAACAAATGGACTAAGACATGACATAAACTTGCTTTGTTCTCAGTGCCTGAATGAGGACTCATCCTTATGAATTGATTCAGCCACTCAGGTATCAATGGGTTATGAATGGGCTGGTACTATTGTAAAAACAAGATTGCACTGTCTTTTAATGTCTTGACATGTATGATCTTTATTTCTGTGACACGATGTCATAAGCAGGTCCTCTCCAGGGGGTGGGGAGATGATAACCCCATGCTATTGATTTTCCTTAGCTTTAGAAACGTGAGCTAATAAACCTTTGCTATTAAATTATCCAGTCTCTGCTAGCTGTAACAACTAATGGGAATGATGCTGCTCTTCTAGTTGGATTAGAAAATGTCCCACTGAGGTTCATGTGGATGAACACGGAGTCCCTGCCAGTGGTGTTGTATTAGAAGGTTGTGGGAACTTTAGACTGAAGAGCGTTGCCAGAGGAAGTGCACAGCCAGGGAAGACCTTGAGTTCTATCACTCAGCAGCACTTTTTGTCTGTTCTTTGCTTCCTGACTAGAGATGCCTTGTGAGCAGCCACCTCAGGCTCCTGGCTTGTCATGGCTTCCCTGCCATAACAGACTGTATCCCCTCAAACCGTAAGACAGTTTGAATCTCTCCTTCCTGGATTGGCTTTTCTCAGATAGTTTATCGCAGTGCTGAGAGAAGTAACACAAACAATCCTTGTAGGTAAAACACAAATACACATTCACATACACACACATACCCACCTACACACACATACACACTCATACTCACACACAC
>NW_026073967.1:0-1735 GCF_014885135.2 Alexandromys fortis
AGCCCAGTCCCCCACCCCTCTGCCTCGATATGGCAGTCCAGGGATTAAATCCTCAGCTACTGCTCCAGTGCCACGCCTGCCTGCCTGCCTGAAGCCATGCATCCCACCATGATGATCATAGACTCACCCTCTGAAACTGTAAGTGAGCACCCAGTTAAACACCTTCTTTTATAAGTTGCCTTGGTCATGGTATCTTTTTACAACAATAGAAAAGTAACTAAGACATCTATATCTATATTTGTCTGTCTGTCTGTCTGTCTGTGCAGGAACATGAATGCCATGGCATATATGTGGAGGTCAGAAGAAAACTCTAAGGAGTCTATTCTCTCTTGCCAGAGTGGGATCTGAGGATTAAAATCAAGTTACCAGGCCTGCACATAAGCATCTCTACCCACTGAGAAATGTCACAGATACTCAATATTCTTCATATGGAATTTTCACAATATGTGTTATCATCACTGTCATTTTAGATATGGTATAATCTAGTTTATGGGAATTAGGTAACTAAGTTACTCAGATAGTGACTTGTGGAGGCAGGAATTTAGCCTAGTTATCTTGACTGCAACCCATTGCAAGGAGTGTTAAAGTCCAGAGGAATGGCAGACATCACATGCTCTCTACCTTGGATGATGTGATTAGCAAACATGAGCGTGGAGACACCTTTATGCAGAAGGTGAACTTGATGTGCCTTTTAGAAGAAAGTACGAGCCAGAAGGGGACATGAACACCACAAGAAAACCTACAGAAACAACTCACCTGGGCTGACAGGGCTCACAGACACTGAACAACCTGGGAGTCTGCATAGGACTGACCTAGGCGCTCTGCATATATGCTAAAGTTGTATCGCTGGGTCCTCTTGTGGGACTCCTAACAGTAGGAAAAGAGGCTGTCTCGGACTCTTTTACTGGCTTTTGAGACCATACACCTCAGATGGCTTTAACACATGGGGAGGCACTCAGTCTTAAAGCTACCTGATATGCCATGTTTTGTTGATATCCATGGGACAGCTGCCCTTTTCTGAACAGAAATGGAGGAGTGGATTGGGGGCAGGGAACAAGGTAGGTGGGGGAGACTGGGAGGAGAGGAGGTAGGGAAAACTGCCACTGGGATGCAAAATCAATAAATGAATGAATGAAATAAGAAGAAAGCAGGAAGAGTTAAGCAGTGAGGAAACAAGAAAGTAAGTGAAGAAAGGAACAGACAGCACTGCTCTCAACTAGTGTGAGCCGTGAGGGCTCGCACACAGAAGTAGTTCCTATTAGGTTGGCAGGGGCAAGACACAAAGGTCACAAACTTTGGGGTTCAATTCTTTAGGTAGAAGAGGGTATATAAACTATTTTTCATAAACAGAAAGAAACGAAAAACTGTTTTCTAGAGAGCTATGCAGGATGTAACAGCAAAGGAGAGACTGTAGACAGGGAGCCTGAGGAGGAAAAGGTGAAGCCAGTGGGGTCAAGCTAGTGGCACTGAGAATAAAGACGTTACAAGTCAAAGGGAGAGGAAGCAGGCACAGAACAGATGACTGTCATGCTGGAGAGGCACTAGCCAGACTATCTTTTGTAACACACTGATATTATCACTAACAGCAGTAGAAATATTTTAATAAAATAGAAATAATCCCTATAGGAAATGAACTAGGCAGCAGGCCACAGCAGAGCCAGAACGATGAGTAGGACAAAGGATGCTCTTGTTTTATAGGCTTAAGAGTTTATGAGACAAGAAAGCAACTCTGGCT
>NW_026073968.1:0-1685 GCF_014885135.2 Alexandromys fortis
ATATATGAAGAAAAATAGTAAAAAACAATGGGAGAAATATAGCATTGAGATCCTCTGTGAGATGGCTTCAGAGATGAAGACAGAGACCAGGAACCAAGCATTCAGACAATCTGTAAGGCTGAACACAGCCACTGGGTGACAGCCAGCATGGGACCAGGATCATGAGAGGAAATTTTTCTAAAACCCTGAATGTCAATGGATAAAAAAATTCTTTTCTTGTCTCCAAAAATGAATGCAACCTAGGAGAAGCCTTAATTTCAGCTGGTGAGATTTGGAGCAAAAAAAACATCTAACCTACCAGATTTCAGACCTCAACGCTTATGATATAACAAACATGTTAGGGGAACACCGTCCAACTGCAAAACAGGAACCACCGTTAGTACCTCAACAATGCATGCACTTGGCTACTCTGCTGAAGATGAGCTGAAAAGACTAAAAGCAGACATTAAGAGAATCCAGTTCTTGGCCAAAGCAGGGGATGGCCAGCACCCTTGGCTGTAGCCACAAAAGGAACAGTTTGGATTATGCAGCTGAGACTGAGGTGGAATGACATCAGAAGGAGTGAGTCCTCTGGCTGGAGATGCCTTATTTGGTGGGGAACGGGAAATGGCTTCCTAGTAGCTAAAGCCAGTGAAAAGACAGCGGTCATAAGAAACTAGGAGAATAAAGCCTGCAAGAAAGAGCAGACCACAGCAAGGCTGGGGTGTGGGAACAAGGTGGGGAGTCAGTCGGATGGAGCTCAGATAAATAAAGCTAAGACAAAAATCACATCTCTTTGGAGATGTAAGAGGAGCCACCTTCGTTCCACTTCATATATTTTTTTCTTAGTAGATTTTGAGGCTATATTATTATGCCACACTAGCATGGCTGTTGTATCTTTGATGTAAAGGAAAAAGTTGCTATTTTGTAGTGGTTTTTAAATTCTAACAATGCTTTTGATCTTCATCTTTTTTTTTCTGATATAAAGCCAGATTTCTTTCATTTACCATTTTCCTGATACATAGTTTCCCCTATCTTTCTGTATTTTTTTTAAATCTCATCTACAATATTTGGCTGGAGTTCTACAAATCCTTATGCATCCCTTTCAGTTGGTGATTCTGTATATTTATAAGTTTCATGGTATTGATTGGCTTTATTTTTGTGTTTCACTTGCTCTGCATTTTTATTTGCTCTGTTATTTTGTGATTTTTTTCCTAGAAATTATCCTAATTTGAAATTTTCTTTTATCATTGCTTAGAGACAGAATCTCACTAGATAGCTGAAATTAGCTTTGAGCTTGTGACCCTTCTGCTTCTGTCTCCAGAGTGCCAGAATTCCAGGTATTCAGCACCATGCCTGGTGAACTTCTTTCTGCTAAACTTTTCCCCTATGGTTTTAACATGTTTTTCTAGATGCAGACTCCAAATTAATATTTCTACACTTACCCAGAATATTACAAGAATATTAGAAACATCTTAGTTTCTAATATCTTAGTTCTGAAAACTTGTCTCTGTTGTGATATGTATTTCTATCTTGAGTTTTTCTTTTGATAATATTCTCAAAATATTTCTATACTTTTAATGATATATACAAGATATAAAGCAGAATAATATAAGGAACGCTGTGTGCCCACCCTCAAATGCATGCTTTAAGCATTACTTACAAACAGTTATATATTTTAAACTGTCCTTCCTCCTTTCATTCCT
>NW_026073969.1:0-1739 GCF_014885135.2 Alexandromys fortis
AGACCCCATTACAGATGGTTGTGAGCCACCATGTGGTTGCTGGGAATTGAACTCAGGACCTTTGGTAGAGCAGGCAATGCTCTTAACCTCTGAGCCATCTCTCCAGCCCTATATATGATTTTTTTAAAAGATTTATTTCATGAATGTAAGTGCTCTATCGACTTTATGTTAGAATAGGGCATCAGATCCCACTATAGATGGTTGTGGTGGCTGGGAATTGAACTCGGGACCTCTAAGAGCAGCCCATGCTCTTAACCACTGAGCCATCTCTCCAGCCCCCATATTCCCGATCTTAACAGGAAAAGCAGGATTGTTCAAGCCCTACAGCATTTACTGGCACTGTGCTCCAGGGGTCTGCCCTCACACTAGTGCACTTCCTTTAACAGTGCTCAAGCTTCTCAGCACCACTGAACTTTGTTTCCTTCCGGGGTCTTTATTCATGATGGTCCTGTCTGGATTGCAGTGTCTCCTCACCCTGGGAGACACCCATCCTTTGAGGTGACTGTCAAGTCATTAATCATCATCACTTTCCTGTATCTTTACCATAGCACTGGATTTATTCTTGACCTTGTGAGTTTATTTATTCTCATTGCCCCATGCAAGACCATGTGTTCCTGAAAGCCATGAAGTGTGTTATGATTCTCTCTAGGTTTTGTAGTTACCAGAAACAGTGGGTACTTAAAAGTTATTTTTTAATGTATACATATTGAGAGTGTTTTGGCTCCATGTATGTATTTGCCCACTGTAACTGCTGCTTGTGGAAGTCAGACAAGAAGATCAGGTTCCCTAAAACTTGAGTTATGACTGGTTGTGAGTTGCTAGGAAAGTGCTAACCTGGACCCTTTGCAGGAGCAGCAGTACTCGTAACATGTGAGCCAGCTCTCTAACTCTCAACTGTGAGTGTCTTAATGTTGAGTGAAGAGAACAAATTCATTGTTTCTTAGCTTCATTATTTTAAAGTTGGGTTTTGTAAGTTTAAAGCAAATCTTCCATGAAGTAGCATCTGTGAATTACCACTGTCCCATTTTATTTTGAATATGGATGTCAAGAGTTTTTCCTTCCTCTGGTCAAATATGTAACTTTTGTAAGTAGTACTGATAGAACATTCTCCAATGACACCAAGTTTAGTTTTTGTATCTGCACTGACTGCTAGTTATTGCTAGTTACATGTGGCTGTTGAACAGCTGAAAAGTAGCTAATGCAATGAAGAACTGAATTTTGTATGTCTTAATTAGATACAAGGTTAAATATAAATTTAAATTAAACCACATATAATTTGGACAGTGCAATTTTGAAGGGTGTTCTTAGACCTTGAAATGACTCTTGCTGGAGGATTTCATGGTTATGAAGGGAGGACTCAACTTGAAAGTAATATCACTGGTCCCTTAGCTTGAGAACTGTGGCCTGCTGGCATTCTTGCCCATAGAACAGAACCAGCACAGCACCTATAGGATATATGATGAAGGGAGGAGAACTTACTTTTCTTTTAACCTTATAGGTTGGAGATCTCATCTATGGCCAGTGTGTGGTTGCTAATAAAGACATGGAACCAGAGATGGTCTGTATTGACAGCTGTGGACGGGCCAATGGAATGGGGGTGATTGGACAGGACGGTCTGCTCTTCAAAGTGACTTTGGGCTTAATTAGAAAGTAAGTTATGCAACCTTCCTCAAGACCCAATAATACCACTTTTAGGTATATATCCAAAGGATGCTCAATCGTGCCACAAGGACATGTGC
>NW_026073970.1:0-1743 GCF_014885135.2 Alexandromys fortis
TGCAGGCCAGAAGAGGGCACCAGACCTCATTACAGATGGTTGTGAGCCACCATGTGGTTGCTGGGAATTGAACTCAGGACCTTTGGAAGAGCAGGCAATGCTCTTAACCACTGAGCCATCTCTCCAGCCCCTATTGATAACAATCTTGAATATACATAAATTTTACCGTTGATGGAAGACGAGCTGGGGCTACAGCTTAAGTCAGACGAATAATTGCGTAGCATGTACAAAAAGGCCCTGGATTCTCTTCCCCAGCTCTATACAGACAACTGATCTGGTGGCCCAGCCCTGTAATCCCTGCTTTTGGAAGGCAGAGTCAGGAGAACCAGATTCAGGGTCATCCTTGACTATATCAAGTTTCCAACCAAATAGGGCCTTTGGATGGGTGTCTCTTTTGTTTTAGTTTTTTTTGGTTTTTGGTTTTGTTTTGTTTTGTTTTTTGAGACAGGGTTTCTGTGTGTTAACAGCCCTAGACATCCTGGATCTCATTTTGTAGATCAGGCTGGCCTTGAACTCAAAGATCTGTTTCTGCATCCCTGAGATTGAAGGTGTACACCACCACACCTGGCTGCTTTTTTTGTTTGTTTTTGAGTCAAGTTCTTGTGTGGGCCTGGCTGGCCTGATGTTTGCTATGTGAACTAAGCTGGTATCCAGTTTCCAGCGATCCTTCTGCCCGAGCCACCCAACTGCTGGAATATACACATTAGGCCTTTTCATTGTTGGTTATTGTTTTATTTGTTTAATACAGCATCTCACTCTTGCAGCCCTGACTGGCCTGGGGCTCACTGTGTAGCCAAGGCTGGTCTCAGACTTGTGGTAGTCTTCCTGCTTCAACCTTCCTGAGTGCTGGGATTATAGACATGAACCATGCCTAGCTAAAGAGATCCCTCTAGCTGTGCTAAAACACCATGACCAAGGTAATTTAAGATTGAGCTTATTTGGGTTTACTGTTCCAGAGGGTTAAAAGCCATGATGGTGGAGTAGAGGTGGCAGGCAGCAGACATGGTGGCTGGAGCAAGAAATTGAGAGCTTACGTCTTGATCCCCCAAACACAAAGAGAGCACACCTTTAATCCCAACACTTGGGAGGCAGAGGCAGGCGGATCTCTGTGAGTTCGAGACCAGCCTGGTCTACAAGAGCTAGTTCCAGGACAGGCTCCAAAGCCACAGAGAAACCCGGTCTCGAAAAACAAAAAAAAAAAAAACAAAAACAAAAACAAAAAAAAGTCAGCAGTGGGAATGGTGCCTGTGCCTGCCCTCTATGACACACTCCTCCAACACGGTCACACCTCCTAAATGTACCACCAACTGGGAACCAAGTATTCCGAGTATTCAAACTTCTGAGTCTCTGGGGACAACTCTCACTTATGCCATCACATCTGCTAGTACTCCGCACCTTGTGCCACCTTCAAGAATAAGGAGCACTATTCCTCACCTATGACTGCCCCCCAGCTGACTGTGGGCCTCCCACTGTGCTAAGGGCTAAAAGGCTGAAATCCTGCTTTAGGTTAAAGGGCCCTAGTTGTTTCTACCGCTCCCTCTTCCCTATACAGGACACTAAGAAGAAATGCCAGGCCTTGAGGATGGGCAGGGGAGCTGGTCCCTAGCTCTGATGTATGTTTTATGGTCTCCATGTCTGATATTGACCAGAATGACGAGAGGCAGATTCGGCTGGCTCAAGATACCACTGGACAGTCTGGTGAAACAACAGATGTCCTTTCTTCTTTTCTGTTTCTCCCCCCCC
>NW_026073971.1:0-1756 GCF_014885135.2 Alexandromys fortis
GTCTCTGTCTCCTTTCATCGCCTGATGAAGGTTATTTAATCCATTATTCTTATCTATATTAGCCACATGGCTCAGTACCTTATTCAGCGGGGTAGGTCACATCCTGCTTCTTTGGTGGTCTGGGCAGGACTGGGGAGGAATGGGCTTCCTCCTTCCCAGCATTCTCCTGTTCTCATTGCACCACAGATTAGTCAGTAGTGGGATTGCACACCAAACCCTGCTAGTTTGAAATGATGAGCTGTGTCCTTTACAAAAGTACCTTCCAGGCATGATTTCCCTGGTCATTGCAGGGATATTAGGGAACTCACTTTGTGACATTGTGTTTATTTATTTCTTGTGTGTGTATCTGTGCATGTGAGGGAGTGCAAGCCACCCTGCACATGGGGAGCTCCAAGGACAACTTGTGGGGATTGGTTTTCACCTTCCACCCCATGGGTCCAGGGAATGTATGGTGGTTTGAATGAGAATGGCCTGCATAGGCTCATCGATTTGAGTACTTGGTCACCAGGTAGTGACACTATTTAAAAGTATTAGGAGGTGTGGCCATGTTGGAGGAAGCATGTCACTGGGGGGGGGTGGGCTTTGAGGTTTTAAGGGCCCAAGTCAGGCCCAGTAGCTCTTTCTCTCCTTGCTGTCAGTGGATCTGCCCTGGAAAGGAACCCTAGAGCAGAGACTTTAAAAAGGAGTCCTTTCTCATGACTTGGACTCCATGCGGAGCTGGTCGGTCTCCCCATGGTGGAGATGGCTCGATGAAATGGGGGTTGCCATGAGACGGGGGTGAGAGCGGTTCTGTGAGATTTTTCAGGGGCAGGGAGGGAGGTCCACCTGGTGGGTCCCACCTGAAAGGCTAGCTATTGGTTTAAGGAAGAGATAAGTGGGAACCTTTGTTGAATTTTCCCACTGAAAATAAATGGGGTGAGCAACCCAGGGAGGATGGGGTGGGTCGCTTGCCTGATGGAAAGAAGACAGAGCCAGATCCTGTGCCTAGAGCTTGCTGCTCCTACCCCAAGAAGCATCTTCCTTCCTCCCAGACCTGTCTTTTGGGCTGAGCCATCAGTCCTTCTGCAGCCTGTGTTCTCCCAGGGCTCAGCCAATGCTCAGGGACAAGAAGATGACTTTTTAATCATATACCAGGCAGCACTGAGTACCCAGGGGAAGCAGGAAAAGATTTAACTGGAGGTGTGTGTGTGTGTGTGAGAGAGAGAGAGAGAGAGAGAGAGAGAGAGAGAGAGAGAGAGAGAGAGAGAGGAGGCAAGGGGGGGAGGGAGGGAGAGAGAGAGGATCTCATGTAGCTCAGGATGGCCTTGAACTTGATAATGTGGCCAAGGATGATCTTGAGCTCCTAATTTTTTTGCCACCATCTCGTAAGGATTGCAGTCTGGCTCTGTGCACACTAGGAAAGCATTCTACCAACTCTGCCAACAGAGCTACATTCTATCTCCAACGTACGTAGCAGCATAAAAGCTGTATCAGCCAAGGTCCAGGAGCTGTCAGGAATGGTTCTCCCGTGAAGATGCCCAGGCAGCCACCCTTGGTTCTCCATACTCAACCACTGCCAGATGCAGCAGCGATTGGTTCAGGGGCCTTCTCTCCACTCCCTAAGCATTTTCAAAGGCTGCCATAGAATACACCATAAGACAAGGACCTGGCTCCAAGCATGGCCTTCTCTGAGAATGTGTGCCTGGAGCCATTCTGGTAGGAGGAATTGCAGGGCCAAGAGAGATGGCTGTGTGGGAGACTAGGCATGTGTGCCGAA
>NW_026073972.1:0-1423 GCF_014885135.2 Alexandromys fortis
GGAGGAGGGGGAGGGAAATAGGGGGGGAGAAGGGTGGGAGGAGGGGGAGGGAAATAGGAGTCTGGGAGGAGGCGGAAACTTTTTTCCCTTTTCTCAATAAAAATAAATAAATAAATAAAAAATAAACTAAATAAAAATCAGCAATCTTCCTTTATATAAATGGTAATATGTTGAGGGAAAAAAATCAGTGATAAAACATCCTTCACAGTTTCTACATACAGTAAAATTGATCTTAGTGTAACTCTAACCCAATGTTGTAGTTTGAAAGATAATGTCATCTAAAGGGAGTGGCACTATTAGGAGTTTTGGTCTTATTGAAGTAGGTATGTTACTGTGGGAGTAGGCTTTGACGTTTCTTCGGCTCAAGATTTGCTTTTGTGACAGACATATCATTTCCTGTTATCTGGCTGATATAGGAATCTCAGTTAATTCTCAAGCTCTTTATCTGTCTGCACACTGCCATGCTCTTATCCATAATGTCAATAGTGGAACATCTGAAACTCCAAGTAGGCCAACTCAAATAAATATGTTCCTTTATAAGAGTAATGATAATTATGGTTTCTCTCCACAGCAATATAACCCATAAGACACCAAGCATATGAAAGACCTTTATAACCATAACCTCAAGTCTTTGGAAAAGATATCAGAATATGGAAAGC
Source organism: Alexandromys fortis (assembly GCF_014885135.2). NCBI lineage: Eukaryota > Metazoa > Chordata > Mammalia > Rodentia > Cricetidae > Alexandromys > Alexandromys fortis. Next base: position 660 of record NW_026073972.1, read on the forward strand.
TCTCCCATGCTCATGGATCAGTATGGTTAACATTGTAAAAACAGCCATCTTACCAAAAGCATTCTATAGATTTAATGTAATTCCCATCAAAATTCTAACACAATACTTTACAAAGCTTAGAGATCAGGGAAATACGAATCAAGACAAATTTAAGATACCATCTTACACCTGTCAGAATGGCGAAAATAAAAAACACCAATGATAGCCTTTGCTGGAGAGGTTGTGGAGAAAGGGTCACACTCATCCATTGCTGGTGGGAATGCAAACTTGTGCAACCACTTTGGAAAGCAGTGTTTAGGTTCCTCAGAAAATTCGGGATCAACCTACCCCTGGATCCAGCAATACCACTCTTTGGAATATACCCAAGAGAGGCCTTATCATACAACAAAAGTATATGCTCTACTATGTTCATAGCAGCATTGTTTTAATAGTCAGAACCTGGAAACAACCTAGATGCCCTTCAATGGAAGAGTGGATGAAGAAAGTATGGAATATATACATATTAGAATACTACTCAGCAGTAAAAAAGAAGGACTTCTTGAATTTTGCATACAAATGGATGGAAATAGAAAACACTATCCTGAGTGAGGTAAGCCAGACCCAAAAAGAGGAACATGGGATGTACTCATTCATGTTTGGTTTCTAGCCATAAACAAAGGAAACTGAGCCTATAATTAGTGACCCTAAGGAAGCTAAATAAGAAGGAGAACCCAAAGAAAATCCTGTAGGCATCCTCCTGAATATTAACCTTCATCAGGCGATGA
>NW_026073972.1:6817-7607 GCF_014885135.2 Alexandromys fortis
TGGAGCACCAGACTGAAATCTCAAGGTCCAAATCAGGAGCAGAAGGAGAGAGAGCACGAGCAAGGAACTCAGGACCACGAGGGGTGCACCCACACACTGAGACAATGGGGATGTTCTATCGGGAACTCACCAAGGCCAGCTGGCCTGGATCTGAAAAAGCCTGGGATAAAACCAGACTTGCTGAACATAGCGGACAATGAGGACTACTGAGAACTCAAGAACAATGGCAATGGGTTTTTGATCCTACTACAAGAACTGGCTTTGTGGGAGCCTAGGCAGTTTGGATGCTCACCTTACTAGACCTCGATGGAGGTGTGTGGTCCTTGGACTTCACACAGGGCAGGGAAACTTGATTGCTCTTTGGGCTAATGAGGGAGGGGGATTTGACTGGGGGAGGGGGAAGTAAATGGGAGTTGGTGGCGGGGAAGAGGCAGAATTCTTTAATAATTAATTAATTAATTAATTAAAAAAATAATCTTCAACTCCTTAGGAAAAAACAAAGAAACCCAAGAAAGCTAAAACAATCCTGTATAATAAAGGAACTACATGAGGTAACAGCACCCCTAATTTCAAGATCTACTATAGAGCTATAGTAAAAAAAAATTGTATTCTATTAGTATAAAAACCAACAGGTGGATCAGTGGATGGGAGAAGTAGGCAAAAGAACAGGAAGGAGATGTTGGAGAGGAAACTGTTGTCAGGGTGCCAAAATAAACAATAATACAGCAGAAAAGAACACAAAATTTCAACGAAGTTAGGTCAGGCTACCTGTATTTCTTACCATCAGTAT
>NW_026073973.1:0-1737 GCF_014885135.2 Alexandromys fortis
AATAAGCTGAAAGATATCAGCACCTTGGAACCTTTGAAAAAATTGGATTGTCTGAAAAGCCTGGATCTCTTTGGCTGTGAGGTCACTAACCTGAACGATTACCGAGAGAGTGTCTTCAAACTCCTGCCCCAGCTGTCCTATCTGGACGGCTATGACCGAGAGGACCAGGAAGCACCTGACTCCGATGTGGAGGTGGATGGTGTAGAGGAAGCCCCCGACTCAGATGCAGAGGTGGATGGTGTGGACAAAGAAGAAGAGGATGAAGAAGGAGAAGATGAAGATGAAGAGGAAGATGAGGACGGTGAAGAGGAAGAGGATGATGAAGAAGAGGATGAAGATGAAGACGAGGATGTAGAAGGAGAAGATGATGAAGATGAAGACGAGGATGTAGAAGGAGAAGATGATGAAGATGAAGTCAGTGGGGAGGAAGAAGAATTTGGACATGATGGTGAAGTTGATGAAGATTGATGAAGATGAAGAAGATGAGGATGAAGAGGAGGAAGAAACTGGGAAAGGTGAAAAGAGAAAGAGGGAAACAGACGATGAAGGAGAAGATGATTGAGACCCGAAAAAAATCTGCAAGAACCAGATCTGTTGGTTATTGGTTGGACTGCTCATGGATTTGGTAGCTGTTTAAAAAGGTAGCTGTGATACGACCCCAGGACACCCCACCCAAAGAGCCAAAGAATAGTTCCCAAGACATTCAGCCTTCCTCCGTTTAGCCCCTTGGTCATCCACCACCAAGCCTGGGGATTTCTGCCCCAACAAAATTGTAAACGTTGTTAGGTTTTCGTGTAAGACTCTTGCTGTATCGTGACAGCTGTGATTGGTGAGTTGACCGTCCTGGCTGCCAGTTACACTGCGATTGTAACAACATTTTTACTTTCTGTACAACAAGGAAAAGCTTTGTAAATAAAATCTTAACATTTTGAAAAAAAAAGCTATTTTCAAAATGTAAGAAATGTTTGTATTATATTTATCCACTATTGATTACTTTCTACATAGTAAGTATGAGTCTTGATCATTAAACAATAACAATCAAATTACTAATTACTATGCTTGAAAATAAAGAATATTAATTGATATTATTTATTTCTTTATCCACTATTCAAGAAATATTCACAATGCATACTTAAATATATATTAAAGGAAGATAAATTTCACTGAAAAATCACAGCAAACACTGCTCTCTGAAAACTATATTGGGCATGGCTCATCGGTCAATCAGCTTTGCATTGTTGTGACAAAATACTAGAGGACAACTTATAAAAAGAAAAGGCTGATTTGGACTCCTAGACTCAGAGATTTCCACTCTTGCTGTCATTGCTTGACTCTTTTGCTTCCTTTACTCAGGTGAAGCCGAGGTTTCAATGAGGAGCACAAGGAGGGAGAACATGAGCAAGGAAATCAGGACCACGAAGGGTGCACCCACCCACTGAGACAGTGGGGCTGATCTATTGGGAGCTCACCAAGGCCAGCTGGATGTGACTGAGAAAGCATGGGATAAAACCGGACTCTCTGAACATGGTGGACAATGAGGGCTGATGAGAAGCCAAGGACAATGGCACGGGGTTTTGATCCTACTTCATGTTCTGGTTTTGTGGGAGCCTAGCCAGTTTGGATGTTCACCTTCCTAGGCATGGACGGAGGGGGGAGGACCTTGGACTTTCCACAGGGCAGGGAACCCTGACTGCTCTTTGGACTGGAGAGGGAGGAGGAGAGGAATGGGAGGAGGGG
>NW_026073974.1:0-1711 GCF_014885135.2 Alexandromys fortis
TATATATATATATATATATATATATATATATTTGCTAAAGACGTCAGTAGTTGACTAGTAATAAAGAAAATTATAACTGCCGAGTTTTATGCCAACTTTACACAAACTAGAGTCATTAGGGACAAGGGATTCTCATGTGAGAACATGCCTCCATCAGATCAGGCTGTATGCAAGCCTGTAGTACATTTTTTATTTAGTGATTGATGAGGGATAGCCCAGACAACTGTGAGTGGCGTCATTCCTGGGCTTATGGTCCTAAATTCTATAAGAAAGCAGGGCATGAGGAGCAAGCCAGTAAGTAGTATTCCTCCATGGCCTCTGCATCACTTCCTGTTTCCAGGTTCCTGTCCTGATTGAGTCTCTGTGCTGACTTCCTTCAGGGATAAACAGCAAAACTGAAGGGTATATCAAATAAATGCTTTCCTCCACAACTTGCTTCTGGTTATGTCCTTTCATTAGAGCAAGAGCAACCGAAACCAGGATGAAAAGTAAACCACTGGAGTCTTCTAATTGCCATGAAATACTCTCATGTTCATGTGAAATTTTTGATGTCTCTATTTGGTTTAGGCTCCACCCCTTCCATTTAAGATTCTATACTGCCATGAGAAACGCCTGTTTTGATTTTCATCATTCTGACTACAAAATGTGAGTCACATTCATATATGGCTTTAATAATTGGAAAATGGTTAAATAACTGAGACTCTAATGTAAAAATTTTAAAAGGTAACATAGAGTGCTGTCATTGTTAATGGGTTATAAAGGAGAAGCTTTAATGGTTTATTGCACTTTTGGGTCAAAACATGATCTCCCCAATCAGTTAAGAATATTAATTGGGCAAAACCTATCAAAAAATCTCAGATTGATGTCAAAATATCAGGGAAATATTTCTCTCTCATGTTTCATATTCATTATTACTATGTTCTTAATACAGCAGAAATAACTCTAACTGAATGGGGGTTTTCTTCCTAGAAAATTTTTGTTCAAATCCTTTTTGGTTTTTAATTGCATGTGTGGGCTATACACTAAATAAAAATATTAATTTTATGAAAATATACAAATTGAAAAAAAATGTATGTTCTACTCCAGTCTCTACAGAAAAGTCTTGTTTCCTATACACAACTTTGAGGGCCAAATTCAAGTACAAATAGGTCAGAGATACTCAATGAACAGAAGAGTGTATGTGTTTGTTTAGAGATATCCATATTCTTTCCATCTAGAAATAGCATAGCATATCATAGTTTTGATACTTTTTATGAAAATGATATTTTTCAGCATCTTTCAATATTATCAAATGTAAAATTTTCTTTCTTATCCATAAATTAATGATATTCTTATTGACATATATTGAAGAAGGGTCCAAGGTTATGTTAATAAAACAAGAATGACAATATATACACATAAAACATTTAAATCTACACACTGGACATGTGTTATGGAAGAGGGTATCATAAAAATAAATTTGAGAATTTCACATAGTAAGCACAGTTTGGTGTGAAAGAATACTGCTAAATTATGTAACATATAACTTATTTCAATTAAATTCTCATCAGCAAAACGAAGATATCTGATTTTCTAAACTCCTGCTACTTTAGGTATTAAAAATCTAATGAGCAAAAGTGGATTTTCTTTTATAGTTTATTTATAACAAAAATGTAAATGTATACTCATATATTTCAAATGCAATTGAATGTCCTTTCTTTTTTTCTTCCTT
>NW_026073975.1:0-1721 GCF_014885135.2 Alexandromys fortis
AGTTGCTGTCTGCTGGTGTCAGATCTGCTGCAGGAGACACTAAGGAGAATAAAGCTTAACAAAACCTCTGTGCTCTCAGCCTCTGCCTGCCTACTCTGAAGGACAGTGCATCTGTCCCTCCTTATTGTCTTCCTCTTCCTTTCCCTTTGCTGAGGCCCCAATTCCCACTGCATGTCTTATCTTCATTTCTTCCCTTCATTATGGTGACTTATGTCAACTCTAGAGCAATTTCCATATCCCCTGCATTTTTGATGCAGCTTGTGCCTTCTTAGGGTTTTACATTTGTGAGCCTCCTTCTCCCCAGTCATCTGGTGTAGGCACGTGTCTACAGCCAGCCAATATTAGGATAATTCTTTAAAACAGCCTTCTTTTCAACTTTGTTATCTCAGCCACTAATTATATGTCCTTCATTCTTGTCATGCCTAGGAGCAATTGACCAGGGATTTTGCTCCTCTAGGGGCAAGAATTCCGGTTCGGCTGGTCTTCCACCATATTGGATTATCTCAAGTTTTCCCTTGGTTATATTCATGAGCACATAGCTGAGTTTACTGTAATGGTGGTCATCAACTATTTCCCAGAAGTGTGAGCATATACTTGTTAATATCCAGCCAATATATTTAGCTGAAAACTAGAGATATTAATGCACTAGATATTAACCCTGCCTCTTTCCCATCCCATATGGACTATGACTCAGTTGGCTTAATTGCCAAAGTGTTGTTTTCTTTGCTCCTGTTGACTCGTTCATATTGGCTGAGAAAATAGATCTTTTGTTTATCTCTCTCATTCAGAAGATAGTTCATTTCTCTATAGGACATATTTTTAAAGAACAATAATATTTCAGAGGCTTCAGTATCAGTTTTTAAATGTCAGAGAAACTGAAATCTGGCAAGGCTACAGCATGTGGTACTGGCCCAGATTCCAAGGCACTTAGCTTCATGGAGTGGTGGCTTTTGCTGAGACAACACCCCCCACCCCCGCCTCCCTGTTCCCCTCCAAGCCAGAGTAGAGGGCAGGATTCTTATTTACATTCTGGGGCTTTGCACTGCCTTCAAATCTGTGTTCCGGAATTTTAGAGAAAAATGTAAATTGTGTTGTCCAGAACTGAGAAGCAAAGCTTTGTAAAACTCCCCAATTGAGATTAAATTCTAGTCATACATTTTCCTCAACAAAAAAAAAAAAATAGAATATCGTTTTCTCAGAAATATAAGAATCAGTGTTTTTCTTATCTGGTTCCCTTTCATTAATTTTGCTTGTCTTTAAAATTGGTGTTCTTCTGTTCTAAACGAGGACACATGGGCTGCTTTTAGGAGCAGTCTCTTCAAATGAGTTTCCATAATTACATCGGGATCTATCTTTATAGCCAGTTTTGTTGTGGGTTTCTGTTAAAATGCTTTTCTGTTTTTAAAATCAAGTACACAGAACTGTTTTCATCCTTTTTTTAAACAAAGCCACTTAAGCAAACTTATCATCTGTTTTTCTTTTCTGAAAATAACATCTGATCTTGCATTAAGCCTGCAAAGTAAGCACTGTTTTTGTAAATTGACATAAACCGCTATTATATAAATAGAATTGTTTTACTTTTCTAAAGTAGAACCTGGCTATTGGGACCACTTGTGTTAAGGTTATGCTAAGTACTTTATCTTGAGTTCTCCTTAGCCATGGGAATGCGGTGTCTAAAGTCAATGAAGGTTTTTTAGTTTTTTTTTTTTTTTTTTTTTTTT
>NW_026073976.1:0-1691 GCF_014885135.2 Alexandromys fortis
CATTACAGATGGTTGTGAGCCACCACGTGGTTGCTGGGAATTGAACTCAGGACCTTCAGAAGAGCAGGCAATGCTCTTAACCGCTGAGCCATCTCTCCAGCCCCCTGGAATGCCTTTTAGAGGCCCTACTTCTTCAGATCTTACCCTCACTCCGCCAGTGTCCTGCTGGCTCCACTTTTATGGAAGCTTTCTAACTATGGTCAGCAGGAGCTTTCTGACTACTGTCAGCGCACAGGCAAATGGAAGGAGTTTCCTCAAACTGTCCCTGCCACCACTACTGCCTCCAACAACATTGGTCAGATCCACAAGGTGTCTATTTTCAATTCCAGCCTTTTGTTCCTCACCACTGCTTGTGGCATGGTGGCTCAGCGACAGGGTGGATCACGCTTCTAGGTCTCTCTTATTATTAAACTTAAAATCCCTGCAGCTCAAAAATTGTGGCTTTTCCATACAACATGTGACTGCTGCCATTTTGACAGAGGTCAGGTGACCTTATCACCATCTTAACTGAGGTCAGGTGACTTTGCCACCATCTTGGCTGAGAGCTAGGTCAGGTAACAAACTTCCGCCATCTTTACTGAGGTATTCCCTGCCTGGTTCCCCAGTGTTAACTCTGTTACATGGGTGACCTTACCACCATCTTAACTGAGGTCAGGTGACTTTGCCACCACCTTAACTGAGAGCCAGGTCACATGACCAAGTCCTGCCATCTTTACTGAGCTATATCCTGCCTGGTTCCCCAATTTATTTATGTTTTTGTCTCTAAATTCCTCTTGCTGACTCTGTTACTTGCGTGTTTTGCACAGTGACATGCCTTTGGTAGGGCCCACCAAGAGCATCCACTTCACTCAATTCCTGTTCACTCTGTGTATGTTTTCATACATGTAACTTAAATGCACCTATGTTTACTGTTAAATGTTATAATTGTCTGTTCACTGTATCTCATTCCAGACTACAAAGCAATAAGCCTCATGTTTTAAACTGGTATGTACTTTTAAGTCTTTTATAAAAAATACTTTATATTTAATCTAACCCTCATTTAAAATATATTAAGATGTTCTCTACTATTGTTAGTTCTCCCATTAACCTTCTATTGCAAGCAGTTTTTTTGTCTTTCTTTTTTTTTAAATTTTTTTATGGTTTATTTAGCTTTATTTTATGTGCATTGGTGTGAAGGGGTCAGATCACCTGGAACTGGATTTCCAGACAGTTGTGAGCTGCCATGTGGGCACTGGGATTTGAACCCGGGAAGAGCAGTCAGTGCTCTTAACCGCTGAGCCATCTCTCCAGCCCCTTGTCTTTCTTTTTACACGTGTAAACCTTACCTATTAAGAGCCAGTACAGTCAAGCTCAGACCTAGCTCTCTAGGCAGATTCTATATATTATTCTTTTTTTTTTAAATGCTGCAAGATCCCCACGGCAGTAGGCAGCAGAAATGCTGTAGGTCCCAAATGGTGGTAGAGGGCCATGTAGTGGCAGGCAGCAGGCTCTGGGATCAGCCAGTCCCAGGCAGAGAAGGCTGCTGGTCCCAGAGCGTCCCAGAGCGGTGGCCTGAGCAGTGGTGGCGGGCCATGTGGTGGCAGACAGCGGGCCCAGGCAGAGACGGCTGCTGGTCCCTGAGCAATGGCTGGTCCCAGGCAGGGAGACACATGGCAGGCGGGCAGAAGACAGAAACATGGATAGACACGACA
>NW_026073978.1:0-1737 GCF_014885135.2 Alexandromys fortis
GTTGTGAGCCACCATGTGGTTGCCGGGAATTGAACTCAGGACCTTTGGAAGAGCAGGCAGTGCTCTTAACCTCTGAGCCATCTCTCCAGCCCCCTTTTCCTGCTTCTTGCTTTCTGGTTTCTTTTCATTCAGCTCCCCCAAGATAGGGACCTGTCTGCCTACTTTGTCTTTTATGTTGCTCTTCGACCCACTGCTTCACCTAAATTGTGTAATGTGACCTTTGAGGACCTTGTGGGAAGAGCTCCGGCACACCGGTCCTGAGGAAACCAGCCTGGTAAAGCTTAGCTTGCCAATTGTAATGGAAAGGGGCAAATTACAAAAGTAAACATTCCTACAAGCTGTTTTATTTATCTTTTAAAACGTGATTTCTGTCATTATCTCTTAAACAAAGTGAATTGGGGGTGGGGGTGGAAGTAAGCGTGAACGGAGTCAAATTTCCTAGCCTTTTCCTCTCTTTTGCTTGTTTGGTTATCTTATCTGTTGTGGAGGTCCAAAAATGTGAACCTATTTCCACGGTTGACCAAAGGTCAGAGAGTTGGATCTTAACCTCTGTTCCTTCAAGGCTACTGTGTTTGAACCTCAAACAAAGGTCCCACCTAGATTTAGACCAGAGAGTTCTGCTCTCTCAAGGTTATTGTCAACAGGTGTGGCTAATAGCCAGAACTTGTTTTTCAGGAATAGGGAAGTAGGTCTGTTTCTACCTCAAACAAAAGTCTAAGGATCCCACTAAGTTTCCAGTTCCCTTAAGGAGATAACATTGGATTCCACTCAGGAAGTGGTTTGCTTCCTAATGTTTTTGTCTAGGGCGTGAATGTGCCTTGTTTCGTTGTAGCAACAGAGTAGTTACCTGAGGATGTAGTCCATGACCTTCAACTGGTCTGTTCATTTCCTTGTATCAGGACAAGCAGTTTTTTTTTTTGTCTTACTCCTACCTTTTGGGGTCAGGAGTATTCTAAGCAATTGGAAATTAAACTCCGGCAATTTCAGTACTCACTGGAACTCCCTCCTGGCACTATTGTATGTTTTTCTGTCTTATTCATGTCTTGATGTCCTTTACTAATATTTCTAGATCCCCACACCCCTACCCAGGTGAGTTGTCTGTCTGTCTATCTATCTCTATCTATCTATCTATCTATCTATCTATCTATCTATCTATCTATCATCTATCTATCTATTTTTACATACCAACCAAAGTTTTCCCTCCTTCCTATTCTCCCAGTTCACCGACCCAACCACTCCTCCACCGCCTCTCTTCAAATACAGGCAGGCTTCCCATGGTTGTAGTGAGACTCTACTCCTCCTCTTCTATTAAAGCTGGATGAGGCAATCTGGTAGGAGGAGTGGGACCCAAAGCAGGCAAAGCAGCCAGAAGTGGCGCCTGCTCTCACTGTCTTCCCCAGTTCGCCAGGACGTGTCTGTTGCCACCAGTTCCTGATGAAGGAACGTTTGTGCCATTATGGTGTGTCCTTCCTTCCTGACAAGCCATGCTTCACGTGCTGCGGCAGACGCTTCTTTTATACATTGTATTTAAGGATGATTTATGAATAAGCATTAATGAAACTGAATTTATCACTAATCATCTCTTCTGTCTCTTTAAGAGACAAGCCACATTCACTCCTCCCCTAACCGCAGAGGCAGGCAGATCTTCCTTCCTTGCAGCCTGAGCCTCTTCCTTTTCTGTCTCCCCCCACATACACCAAGAGGCCTTCTGCCTCGCTTCATTCTCCCCTTCCCCCC
>NW_026073979.1:0-1733 GCF_014885135.2 Alexandromys fortis
AAAAAGAAAAAAGAAAGGGTTCTGAAAGAGAAATAGGAAGGGGCTGGCATTGTGTAAAGAGATGTGCTGATGAGTTTTTAGTGTCAGCATGGCATCACCTGGGGTCATCTGATGATTGGTGTGGGACAGCCCAGCCCACTGCAGGCAATGCCATTCCCTAGGCATCCCTAAGGAAACTATCTGAACATGAGTTAGACAGAAAGCAGCATCCTCCATGGCTTCTGCTTCAGTTCCTGCTTGACTTCCCTCAATGGTAGACTGTGATTTGGAAATGTAAACCAAATAAGCCCATTCCTCTTCCAAGTTGCCCTTGATTGTGATGTTTACTAAAACAAGAAGAAAGCAAACTAAGACAATGGCAGTCTTCACAAATATTTATGTTAGGCACTACTTGATTTCTCCTTCAAAACAGCTCTCTGAAGTAGACAGTGCAAGGATTTTGCTATACATTTTGCAGGTGGGGACAATTATGGGATGAAATGAAACCAAGTCTGGACACTGCCCTTCTAAATTCAAGCCAGTTCTTATCTCTTTGCCACACTAATTATCGCCTTTTCAGTCACAGAAGCATTGTTATGACATTTAGAAAAAAGATAAAGTTCAGAGACCAAGAATTTAAATCTCCCACTCAACACCAAGCCACTTGAGAAATTTCTCATAAAAAAAAATCTACCCAAAACTGTAAACAGTTAGGAATTTTTATCAGTCATAGTAATTCTTATTTTCATTTCAATATATTTTAATTGAAACAATTATACTGCTTTCTGCCTTTTCCCTCCATCCAGTCTCTCCCAGTCACCCTTCCTCAAACACCTTTGAGAGTCTCCCACTCTCTCAAGCTGACAGCACCTTTCTTTGATTTTGTTTGTTTACTTGTTTATTTGAGGCAGGGTTTCTCTGTGTAGCCCTGGCTATCCTTGAACTAGCTCTTGTAGACCAGACTGGCCTCAAACTCACAGAGATCTGCCTGTCTCTGCCTCCTAAGTGCTGAAATTAAAGACATGTACCACCACTGCCAGTTCTTTCTTTAATTTTTTATTGTTACATATATAACATTGGTTGTCCAATGCAGAGTGGTCAGCCTCATAACTATATACACACTAACTCATATACATATATGTACTGAGTATTTTCTTCTAATTCTTTTATATCTTTTTCTAATAATTTATTTTCATTTTATATGAGTTGGTGTTTTGCCTTCTGTATGAGGTGTTGGATCCCTTGGAATTGAAGTAACAGACAGCTATGAGCTGCCCCAGTAGTGCTGGGAATTGAACCTGGGTCCTCTGGAAGAGAAGTCAGTGTTCCTAACCTCTAAGCCATCTCTCCAGCCTCCTAATTCTTTTATATCTTTTAATTTTGATTTAAAATATGTTTTTAAGCAAGGTATTATATGAAAATAGCTTTCATCCCTCTATGAATTTGATAATTCATGAGCTTATGTTATAGACGAATCTAATTGTTTTACTATTACTATCTATATATAGATATACTCTCCTTGTTTTCTCTGAACCATTATTTCTACAATCTTAGTATAGGATTTATATTTATCTCTATAAATATAAAAGAGAGTTGGTCAATGGCGGTGTATGTCTTTCATTCTAACATTCAGGAAGCAGAGCCAGGCAGATCTCTGAGTTTAAGGCCAGCTTCATTATAGAACAAGTTACAGGAGAACCAGGGCTTTATAAAGAATGCCTGTCTGGAAAAGGTAATAAATAAATAAATAAATA
>NW_026073980.1:0-1748 GCF_014885135.2 Alexandromys fortis
GAGAGAGAGAGAGAGAGAGAGAGAGAGAGAGAGAGAGAGAGAGAGAACCTTAAAGACATCAGTACAGTCTCCACAATACACTGTAGGGGGGAGTGAGACTACAACACTCCTTTAGAAACAGAAATTGAATTTTCATATAAAACCAAAGCTTTATGTAATATTTCCTTAAAGATGGACTCTGTTTGCTGAAATCACATGGTGCAATTCTGTATGAAATGATTTAGACATCAAAATTGTTCATTCAGACTAAGGAAATATCACATTTGAAGAGAAAAATTCATGCGTTATTTTAAATACTAAAACAGTTGTTTGTGTTTCACAAACTATTAAATTTCATTTTTAAAAGCATATCTTTTAGTTTTATAATTATAATTATGTAACAGTATTACTATGGGGCTACCAACCAGCTTTTAAATCATGATACAAAGACTTAGTTTTAGTTATAAATGCTCAGCCTTATCTTATGCTTGTCCCAGTAGCTCTTATAACTTAATTTAACCTATTTCTCTGCATCTATGTTTGGCCTTGGGGCTTTTTACCTTTCATTCTCTATGTCCTGCTCTCCTGCTTCCTCTGTGTCTTGCTGACTGGTAGCTGCTTGCCTGGCTGGCCCTTGGCATCTCCCTCTCTTTCTTCTTCATTCTCTCTCCCCAGTTTATCTCCCTATTTATTGTCTCTTCCTGTCAACCACACATCCCTTTACTGCCTAGCTATTTGATATTCAGCTTTTTAATTAGACCAATTAGGTGTATTGGGCAGGCAAAGCAACACATCCTTACACCAATAAATGAATATAGCATAAACAAGTGTAACACATATTTGAATCACTAAAATAATATTTCACAATATAATTACATTCTCTTCCTCTTCCCTTTCCTCCCTAAATTTGTCCTATATAATTCCTCTTTTGTCTTTCAAATTTGTACTCCTTTTTTATTATTAATTCTTGTAAAACACACACACACATTTATAAATACATAAATACAACTTGCTAAGTTTGCATAATGCTATATTTATGTATATTTTATCAGGAATGCTCATTTGCTATTGGATAACCTATAAATCATTTTCAAAAAACATGCATCCCAACATCACTATCAGCAATCTTAGTTTTTGAAATGCACCTTAAACTCTCTGGCATCTAGTTTGTCAATTTGAGGCAGTTCAGACAAAAGAATGTCAGTTGAGGAGCTGCCTACATCAGATTGATTATAGATATGTCTATGGAGCATTTTCTTGATTGTTAATTGATGTAGTAAAACAAAGGTACTGTGACCATTGCAACTTTTAGGCAGGTAGGCCTGGCCTGTATCAGAAATCAAGCTGAACTTTAGCCTGGGAGCAAGCTAGTAAGCATTGTTCCTCCATGGTCTCTGCTTCAGTTCCTGCCCCCCAGGTTCCCGGTTTCTTTCCTGGCAACCCTGGATGATGGACTACAAGCTGTAAAGTGAAGTAAATCTTTTCTTTCTGAAGTTGGTTTTCATCTATATTTTATAACAGCACCAGAGAAGCAGACTGGAACACACATACAAGAAAATAAGATACTTGAATATTTGATGTCTAAAATTCTTTTTAGTTTTATTTTCAAGATTCAAAGCTATGTCTTTTCATAGAAAGAAAATACATTCTATTCTCAATTTTAGCTTCTTTCAATAAACTTTTTCTGTTTTGCAAGAAAATATACATGGAAATTGCCATAAAAGATCATGTTTATATTGTAACAGTATATATCAAAATACAAAGTTCTT
>NW_026073981.1:0-1734 GCF_014885135.2 Alexandromys fortis
GACACATCTGCTCTGGGCAGCACCAATCTACTTCAAGAGGAAGATGGGTATCGAAGGGGCTCCTTATGGAGTTTGATAGCCATTTGGGCAAGAAACTGCTCTTGTCTGGACTGTTGCATAAAGTGGACACAGAACCCGCAGAGAGAGGACTGCTGAACTTGCCTAAAGGTGAGATGGTCGTTTGGGGTTCCTGACTCATGAAAGAATCTCTGAGACATTATGCAGGACACAGCAAAATGTGACTGAACTGTCTTTGGAATTTCCTGCTTCATGGAAATGTCTGCTGGATACGATTGGCCTGAAGGCCGAAGATGGATGCCCCAATGGTACAGAGGAACTTTAGGTGACTGTCCAGGCAGCGAGATGTCTCTGTTATTTCTGGAGTTTTGAACTTCTTGTTTGCTTAGGTAATATTATATCCTTCTGGAGTCTTTGATGGAGTTGAATAATGGTTAGTTATAGTTATAGTTTTCCTTAGTTATGATAAAAGATAAGGTAGATATAAGTATTGTAACTGTTATTCTTGTTTGATAACTGTTTTGTTATATGTAATCTTACTATGTTAAAGTGAAAGCCTTTCTTTTCTTTTCTTTTTTTGCTTAAACAGAAAAAGGGGAAAATGGGGGAGAGTCTTCTGTTTTGTGTTAATTTCATTGGTTAAATAAAGAGACTGTCTTGGACCTTTAATAAAACAGAAAATTAGGTAGGCGGAGTAAACAGAACAGAATGGTGGGAGAAGGAAGCTGAGTCAGGAGTCCCCATGATTCTCGCACTCCAGACAGATGCAGGTTAAGATCTTTCCTGGTAAGCCAGCTCATGGTGCTACACGGATTATTAGAAATGGTTTAGATCAATATGTAAGAGCTAGCCAATAAGAGGTTGGAACTAATGGGCCAAGCAGTGTTTAAAAGAATACAGTTTCTGTTTAATTATTTCGGGTATAAAGCTAGCCATGTAGGCGGCCGGGTGCCAGGAACTCGGCCCGCTGCTCCTTCAACACCTGAAAGTTTGGTGTCGTGGATTAACCAGAAGATTACCAGACTAGATGATATTGTAGCTGCTAGTGCTCACCAAGTAGTAATGGATTGAGATTGCTGAAATTGTGTTTTTGAAACTCTGATGATAAGAATGGATACACATAATTGCCACAATGTGTGTAGAGTGTGAGTTTATATGTATGCATTAGTATTTGCAAAAAATTAATTTTAATAAGCAGTTGTATTTGTTCATACCTTTTGTAATTCATATATTTTATTGATTTAGTTGATCACGTTGAGTTCCAATTGTTCCAGGGAAAGGCTGCTTGCTTGTCCCAGCAATCCTGCTCGCTTAGCCCCGAAATAACAAAACAGAAATTATATTAATTAAAATACCCCTAACCCTTTGCTCTTGCCACTTATCAGCTAACTCTCATATCTTGATTTAATCCATTTCTATCAATATGTATATTGCTACATGGCAGTGGCTTACCAGGAGAAATTCATCATGTCTGACCTTGGTGGCTCCATGGCAGCTCTATCCTCTGCTTTTTTTTTTTCTCCCTGCATTCAGTTATGTTTCCCCTGCCTACCTAAGTTCTCCCCTATCAAAACGCCTAGGCAGTTATTTTATTCATTTACCAATGAATGCAACATGTAAACAGAAGGTCCTCTTACACCAAAATGTATGTATTTTACATAAAAATTATGTAATAAAAAGGATATGTTCTAAATAGGAATGTTATTTTAAAACCCA
>NW_026073982.1:0-1674 GCF_014885135.2 Alexandromys fortis
AGAGGGGCTGGAGAAATGGCTCAGAGGTTAAGAGCATTGCCTGCTCTTCCAAAGGTCCTGAGTTCAATTCCCAGCAACCACATGGTGGCTCACAACCATCTGTAATGGAGTCTGGTGCCCTCTTCTGGCCTGCAGGCGTACAGACAGACAGAATATTGTATACATAATAAATAAATAAATATTAAAGAAAAAAAAGAAACAGAAAAAGAAAAGACTGATGCATGCAAGAACAAAAAAAGCCATTCCAGGCTACCTGGATTCCAATCCTGGCTTTGAGACTGAATGGCTCTGTCTACGGGCAGATTCCCTGTGGAGTTCCCATTCCTCCATTTGTTAGACAGTGGCAGCCAGCCACACTTTGTAGGGTTGCCCTTCAGCTAGCTCACACTGTGCCCATCACTGACTGAAAAGAGAGGGAGGGCAGACAGAGCTGAGCTAAGAATGGAGCCCTCCTGCCAAAAGGGCCTGGTCCACTCCTCTCTGCCTGGGTTTTCTGCCATAAAGGGGGAGGGGTAGCCAAGTATGACTCATGCTTTGGCCTAAGTGTCCAGGTTTGCTTTCTGCACGCACTTTGCTGAGAGTCCAGCTGCTGGCCTGGCTACTTGAGTTTCTCAACAAAGGCCCTTGCAGGCTCTTAGTTCATGCCTGCCTGCTGCCAGTGGCTGACTCGTGCCCCGGAGGGCAAAGGCTGCGCACACAAGTAATGCCTGCTCATCTGCCCCTTTGGAAGAGAGAGGAGTTCTTGGTGTGCAGTCACAGGCCCTTAGCTGGGGCCTCTGGATTCTTCCCAGGACGTCATTGTCTAAATGGAACCTGGACGTTCCCATTTCTCCCTCTTCTTATGCACACACACATCTCTATCTCTCAAAATTTCACCAACTGGAGAACACAACAAAAACCCATTTCTATCAGCATTCTGGGGGCCGGAAGTGAGAGGTCAGGATATCACAGGACCCTGCCGGTTCCGAATTCCCAGCAAGCTCTTCCCGGCTCTGTCACATGGTCATCATCAGTCACTGCACTGACATTTTCCTGTTACAGTCCAGTTGCTGTGTGAGCTGATGGCGAGGGAGGGAGCCTCTGTTAGACCTTCTTCGGGTGTAGGCAGGGCCAGATAGAGATGGCACAGGGGCTGGGTGTGGGCAAGAGGAGACACCCAACAACTGGTGCGAACTCTTGGCAGTTCTGGTCCTGGCTGTCTTGTCAGGGCGAGGGGCGAGCTCATGCCGTTCACTTCCCCGGGGGCTGTTTCTTCCAACCAGGGTGACGGATGAAATCTTCAACTTCCTGCTCGTGTGGTATTACTGCACTTTGACCATTCGGGAGAGCGTTCTCATCAGCAACGGCTCCAGGTATCTAGACGCCCAGCTTGTGGGGATGGTCAGTTGGGGGAAGAGTGAGCCAAAGAGAAATGTCAACCCCAGGGTGGGGGAGACCATACCTGATGCTGTTGGTGTAATGTCACCTACTTCACGGTCAGCCTCTCGCTGTCAAGCGACAGAAACCCTAGTCCGTCTGATTTCATGTCATTAGAGATCTGTCGTCTCTCATAAAAACAGGTTTCGGGACTGACTCCAGGTAAGGCTTCATTCGGGGCTCAGACACCATGAGGAACGCTGTTTCTAGCCCTCTCTCACCCCCACCCCCACCCC
This sequence comes from Alexandromys fortis, assembly GCF_014885135.2. Taxonomy (NCBI): domain Eukaryota; kingdom Metazoa; phylum Chordata; class Mammalia; order Rodentia; family Cricetidae; genus Alexandromys; species Alexandromys fortis. The sequence goes on from NW_026073982.1 coordinate 1,653, forward strand.
CACCCCCACCCCCACCCCATTC
>NW_026073983.1:0-1732 GCF_014885135.2 Alexandromys fortis
TTGAGGCCAGCATGGTCTATAGAGCCAGGGCTGTTACACAGAGAAACCCTGTCAAAAAAAAAAAAAAAAAAAAAAAAAAGGAGAAAAGAAAGGAGCAAGTGTAGGTAGTGGATTTGTTCTAACGCTTGCCCAGCATTCTCTTGTATTTGTGCTCGTGGGCCTAGCCTTTAGCGGCTGAGCCATTCCTCCAGCCCGATTGCCCAGCATTCTCAAAATGAGGCCAAGCCACGACAGTGAACATTGGCATCTGGTCACTCAGGGTTTCCCTCCTTTGTACATTGGTAAGGATGTGTAGTACCCTGCTCTCATCTTGCTGTGTGGATAGGCAAGAACGTAAGAAAAGTAGCATCCGGAAATAAAGGAGAGAGAACAGAGAGAGAGTGGGGACTAACAGAAAGCCGGAAACGCTCCCTGTTGTGGCCACCCAGCCAGCGGGTGTGTGCAAGGAACAAGGTGGGGTGGGCACTCAGGGTCCTTGGGTGAGGGGCTCTGCTTCTCCCCTGGGACAGCATCTATAAAATCAAATGATCCTTATGGTCTATAAGCGTTTACATGATGATATAATTCATTTAGAGACCACCTTTGAACAACTCAGCAAGTCATTTCTGATTAGATTCCAAATCCCACCCGAGTCCCGCTAAGCTCACGGGACTCTGAGATCCCATCCCAAAAAGAGAACACCAGGCATTAAATTCCTGAAGTCCTGAGACCCCTCCATGCTGTCCCCTCAGAGGGGAGAAGCTGCTTCCTCTCCTCCTAAAAAGGAAAGGAAATTACAATAGGAAGGCGGCAGATTAATGACCTAGAAAACTCTTCTCAAATGGAAATGAGACTTAATTAAGCTCTATTAAATCATAACTCCTGGCTTTTGTTTCTGGCCTCTCAGTACTGAGTCCAGACTGAATTAGTTCTGCCTCTGGGACTGTTGACTTCAGAATCTCTGAGCTCCTGGGAATCACCTGCTCATCTCCGAGGCCTCCTTCCTGCTGGATTACCTTCAAAACGTCATCACCAGCCACGCCAGACCCCTTAAAGGGAAAAGACGGCCATTTCTAAGTTGTTATTGTTTCTGATCAACTTGACAATTTGACTAACTACTTAAGAGCCAGAATTACATCATCCTTTCACAAAAAGCTAACAAAAAAAAGCTATTATTGCGTCCCATTAGTTGGCTGGAAATGAGAGGTTACGTAACCGTTGTCTTGGCTGTCCAGTTCTCACCCAGAGACACATGGAAGGAAAAGTTCGTGTGTCTTGGCTCCTGTTCACAGGACGTGGGTATTCAAGCACCGTGCCCTTTTCTTCTCTCCCTGGGTCATTCTGCCTAAGTATACCCCTTGCTTTCCTTATAAAGACGCCCCTTTCCCAGCTCACCTCTTTCGGGGGCCCACAACGCCGCATCACGTGCTTGTGTTCTTGCAATCAATAAAGGGCTCAGGACTGCAGCGTGGGTCCTCAAGTCAGCCCTCCCCACCGCCAGGCGCTTGGAGAGGTCCCCAGAAGGGGCCATCTTTGCTCAAAATGTCACCCTTCTTTTCAATTCTGTTGCTCCTTTTCTTGACGACTAAAGTTTTCCATTGTTCAACAGTTCTCTTTTCAGACCCTGGGAAAGGACTATGTGTAGCCCCGCCCCTTGCACCACACAAACCAGCTCTTCCTCTCTCAAGCCAGAGCATTCAGCTTGCTTTATTGGGACTTTTTTTTTTTTTTTTTTTAATCCACAGCCTTGTTT
>NW_026073984.1:0-1688 GCF_014885135.2 Alexandromys fortis
GAAGGAAGGGAGGGAGGGAGGGAGGGAGGGAGGGAGGGAGGGAGGAAGGAAGGAAGGAAGGAAGGAAGGAAGGAAGGAAGGAAGGAAGGAAGGAAAAAGCCCCAAGGCAAAATGTAGATAAAGAGAAACAGATCAAAGTAAGAGCTAAGACAAAGCCAAGCTAAGGCCAAGCATTCAAAACTAACAAGTCTCCCAGACATGATTTGGGAGCTGGTTGGTGGCCCCCTTAAAAGCCTACTACATTACTGCAAAGGGACATCAACAAGACAGTAAGCTGCAGGTCCTCCACAGAGACACAGATGAAACAATATACGAACCAGAAAACCTATGAGATTTGGAGACACGAACTGAGCAACCACGGCACCTACAGGTGATGCCGAGAAGGGAATCCCTGGGGAAATGGTGGCACTGGGTGTGCCTGAGGTAGTCTAATTGTTTGGCAGATAACAAAATGCCCGTGAGTGTGTAGTTTATAAACAACTGAAATGCATTCCATGGCTATGGAGGCTGGAATTTCAAGCTCAAAGCACCGGTGGTTCTGGTGTCTGGTGAAATCACAAGTCTCTGTTTCAAAATGGTGACGCTAATGCTTGAGCTCACAGTGCGGAAGGGGCGGATAGGTGAAGAGGGGCGAGTGCTGCGTCCCCAAGTGACAGAAGAACAGAAGGAAAGGCACTCACGAGCTCCTCCCTGATCCCTATTTTATTGTTAGTACTGGGGATTGAACTCTGCCCTGACCACACCCTGAGGCAAGCACTCGGCAGCTGGGCTACTTCCAGGCGTTCCGCTCCCTTCTGTGGGGACACTGATTCTATCCTCATTTCTTAACACCTCCTAAAGGCTAACCATGAAACAGACTATGATGTAAGTAGTATCACATTGATGACATGACTCTAGCAGGTGGGGCTGGAGAGATGGCTCAGAGGTTAAGAGCATTGCCTGCTCTTCCAAAGGTCCTGAGTTCAATTCCCAGCAATCACATGGGGACTCACAGCCATCTGTAATGGGGTCTGGTGCCCTCTTCTGGCCTGCAGGCATACAGACAGAATAAATAGATATTTTTAAAAAAAGACTCTAGCAGGTGACTTTTGGGGTGCACATTCGGTCTATAGCAATGCCCTGCAGCATTCCTCCCCTTATGCAATATGACACAGAACAAATGGGAGGGAACCTCCACACCAGGGCTCCTCCCACACCAGGACTAGGTCTTCAGGGCAGAAACAGAAAACAGGCACTGATAAGTCGGGCTCCTCAGAGCTCCACCCAGGGGACTTGGGACTATGAACTCTGTCTTGAGAGAGAGCAGACGAACCCAGAACTAGAGTGTGAAAGTCACTGAAAACAAAAGCACATTAGAATTCCAGTTCCACAGGCAGACGCTCTGAGATCCCCGGCTGTGTTGATGGGGGAAGTCTTCACCTAAAGCACAATCTGGAGGGATGGTTTCTTCAGATGCCTCCACTCATCCAAAACTAAAAGCAACAAAAACCTTATAAACCATAAATAGAAGCAGGAGCATACGGCCCAATCAGAAGAAGGAAACAGCCCACGTGAAGTTAACCCTACAGAAATACAGATCTGAGACTAAACGGTGGTGGCTGGTCCCAGCACTCGGGAGGCAGAGGCAGGCGGATCTCTGTGAGTTTGTGGTCTACAAAGGGAGTTCCAGGATAGCCAAGATTGTTACA
>NW_026073985.1:0-1672 GCF_014885135.2 Alexandromys fortis
AAAAAAAAAAAGAACCTTTGAGGGGTCTTCCCCTAATATAGGGCTGGTCAATTTCAATAAACAGAGAAACTGAAAGGCCCACAATTCTGGATAAATGCGTACTAGTCAGGCCTTAATTTAGACGGCATTGCCTGGCTCTGTTGGCAGGAGGAAAAGCCCACCAGGTCACTAGGCCTTTGTTTCTGGTCAGGAGAATGAGAGAAAAACAAGAGGTTATCCATATTTATTATCTGTTACCTCCCCCTGTGTGTCTGTCTAGCAAGGATTTAAATCCTCATCCGTCATCTCCTTTCTGTTTGGTAACTAGATTGGGAGGTGTCACACGATGTCAAGAGGGTCGGGGAGGGTGCCCCGTGAAGGAACTTGTCATTTTTCAGCATGCTGTTGTTTCTAATGATAACCAGAGAAATTCTAAGTCCAAGAATTAAGATGCTGTCCGTCTGGTGGACCAGGAGTTAAGAAAGATTTAAAAGCAAAAGCAAAACTAGGGAAATTCTGGCTTCCTTTTCATCCCTCTGACCAGAGATCAAGATCTGGCAACCTGAGACAAAAGGCTGGTAGGCATTCTCTCCTGCAGTAGCTGCACCAGCACCTCCACCACCAGCACCTCCACCTCCTCCACCACCATCACCACCTCCACCACCATCACCACCTCCACCATCACCACCTCCACCACCATCACCACCACCTCCTCCACCATCACCACCTCCACCACCATCACCACCACCTCCTCCACCATCACCACCTCCACCACCATCTCCACCTCCACCACCTCCTCCTCCTCCACCATCACCACCTCCACCACCATCTCCACCTCCACCACCTCCTCCACCTCCACCACCACATGCTGGTCAGGTAAGCTCAAGGCCTGGATGTATTTACGCAAGGCTGTGGACTTATATCAGCTTCCCTTTCTTTGTCTGAACTGAGCAGCCCTAAATAGGGAAAGAGGACCCCCCCATTCCCATCGAAGACCCTGAAAACCCCTAGTCCTTCAGGAGAGGAAGTGCCCCCTCTGCTTTATAGGAGGTCTTTGTGTGAGTCCTAGCTGCCTTTCTGGTGTGTGTGTGTGTGTGTGTCTGTGCTGTGTGTGGTGTGTGTGGTCTGTGTGTGTTTCTTCCCCTTTAATAAAAATGGTTTTCCTCCTTTGCTTCTGTGGCTATATCTGAGATTCTCCTTGCCACCCCTTGTTGTGCTAGAGCTTTGCCTTTTAATTCTTTAGTTGACTGAAAAACACCTTGATCCAGACCCCTCGACAGTAACATGTAGTTCCCAAACCACAATCAGAAGCAAAGCCCAGTTAGAGGAGGATAGTCTGTTTTATAAACATTTACAAAGCTGCTGATATGGCAAGCTATTGAATGAACCATTCAATAATATCAGGCTTGCTTTCCGGTGCCAGATTGTTGTGATCCAGCTGCCCTCACTCCCCCTGACTGACAGCAGAACTTCCTTGTGTCTGTAATTGACAAGGATGTTTGTGTTCTTTCTGGTCGGTGGGTCTCCTCAGAAGAAGAAGAAAGAAGAAAGAAGAAGGAGTAGAGGTTGCTGGCAAAATAAAAGTTGCTGTTCTTCCACCTGAAAAGAAGCCTCCGTGTCTCAATCCCTGCACCCCCCGCCAGTCTTGGCTATCCAGGCTGCGCTGGCCGCAGAACCAGATGGTGTCAGATGT
>NW_026073986.1:0-1732 GCF_014885135.2 Alexandromys fortis
ATAGATAGATAGATAGATAGATAGGATAAGTAGGTAGGTAGATAGATAGGTTAGGTAGGTAGATGATAGATAGATAGATAGATAGATAGATAGATAGATAGATAGACTAGGTAGATAGCATAGGTAAGTAAATAGGATAGGTAGGTAGATGACAGAAAGGGAGGGAGGGAGGAAGGGAGGGAGGGAAAGAGGGAGGGAGAGAGAGATAGATAGATGGATAGATAGGATAGGTGGATAGGTAGGTAGACAGGCAGGCAGACAGACAGACAGACAAATAGATAGATCAATCTTCCCAGGTTTGGAATATAGCTCAGTAGAATGTCTACCTAGCATGCATGAGATCCTGTATTTAAAAGGAAAAACAAAAAGAAGAGAAGAGATAAGTCACCCACAAAGGAAATCATACATTAATAGATAACAAATTTCATAGGCTTTAGCTGACTGAGAGTGGTTTAGCAAAAATTCAAAATGTCCCAAAGTATTTCAACAGCTTCTTAATGAAAAGAACCCACCGTTCGATTCCCGAATGTCCAGGAGGTTGGCTTGGCCTCTGACACAAGTGGAAGGCAGATGTTCTTGGGGCAGCTGCCCTCTGAAAAGCTCTCATGAACACAGGGAGACGGCTGAGGGAGAGTACCCGCTGTGTGTGAAGACAAGTTCAGATCTCTAGAGTGCATGTCAGAAATCTAAGCACGGCTGTGCATGTACCGTAACCCCGCTGCTTCTGAGGCAGAGCGGGAGGATCAGTAGGGATGGGTGGCTGTATAAGGCTCACTCAAGGTTCTCAAGGGTCACTGAGAGACCGTGCCTTCAAGAAATAAGGCAGAGAGCACCAGAGCAGGACACCTGGCACCCTCCTGCCCTGCACATCACACACACGCGTGTGCACGTGTACACACACACCTACCTAATGGTCCCCAGGTAGTCCTCCTCGAGACCTAATGATCTTTACTGAGAGGCCCCCTCCCTCCTTTTTAGCCAGTTCTCACTGTGTAGACCAGGCTGGCCTAGAACTCACAGATTTACCTGCTTCTATGTCCCAAGTGCTGGAATTCAAGCCGTGTGCTGTCGTTCCTGACAAGCCCCATTTCTTCAAGGTGTCACATGACCCTGGGGACTAAGCTCCCAACACGAGAGCCCTCTGGAGACAAGCCACACTAAAACTGTAGCACTCTGCCTGGACCTTAGTCCTTAAATATCCTGCACTTGGGTCCATGACTAGTTCACATGCAGTATTTACAAGGCAGTGAGATTTTAATCAAGGACCCTCTGGGACAGTATCTCACCCCTCAGGGGTGAAACCCGTGTAGAAATTCCCAATGGCAGGTGGACATTGAAGAGGGCAACCAACACTTCTCCTGGTCTCAGCATGAAGGTGGCTGTATATCCACTCTTCCATCCCCATACCAGGGTGCCGGAGCCCCACCTGAGCATGGAGCCCCACCTGAGCACCGACAGCTGTGAACTAAGCAAAGGAATGCTTCGTTCCAAAACACAGATGCAGGTTGAGCATCCCTATGTGAGGCTTAAGATCCGGGATGCTCTGAGGGTTTAGAGCAGCTGATTTCAGGCGAGAGACTATAGCCAGGAAATGTTGAAATAAGAGCGGTGGGGCTGCGTCCCCAGCACCCTGGCCGCCTGCTAGCTCATGCCCGAAATAACAACACACAAACTGTATTCATTTAAACACCGCTTGGCCCATTTCTATCTAGCCTCTTCTCGGCTAACTCTC
>NW_026073987.1:0-1683 GCF_014885135.2 Alexandromys fortis
ATGCCAGCAATTGGTACTGGGTACTCTAACTGTATAGAAGCAGCAGCAAAAGACAGAACCAAGACATTGTCATTGTTACGGTGCCAGCAATTGTACTGGGTACTCTAGCTGCACAGACGAGGCACAGAAGACTGTCCTGCAGGGCTGACTCCTGAGTCAACGAAGAGGGAAGAAGGCGAGGCTGCTCTATCCAGCAGCTCAGCAGCCAAGCGAAGGGCACAGACGATGAGAGGAAGCGTGGTGTGTTTAGAGACAGGAGATAGATTGATTAGACAGGCGCATGTAGTATGTGAAGAAGTGTGATGAGCCATGAGAATGGAGGGGCAGGCAGGGGCCAAATTCATTCAGCTCTCCATTCAACTAGTATTAATTGACCATATGTTGCATGTTTGCTTCTGGTCACTGGGGGATACAATAGTGAATGAAACAGGGGGGGGGGGGAACCCTACCCTGATGAAGAGAATCGTGGTGGAAAAACAGAAACAAAACAAACAAGCAAACAAAAACTATATGTAATATGGGGATGCTGGGATACGCATGCTGAGCATAAGGCAAAGGATTTGAAATGCTGGGATAAAAAGAGGCGGAACCATCAGATACAGTGGCCAGAAACTTACTGAGAAGACTTCTGAGTCACAGCCTGGTGTCCAGGGAAAGAGCATTTTTGAGGAGAGCAGGAGGATGGCAGTGAAGTAGTGTGGCTGAAGCTGGGGAGTGTAAGGGGCAGAAGGAAGAAGCTGTAGTCAAGAGATGGGGAGAGACATCATGGACATCCCTAGGGAGTTTGGGCTTTTTTATGCAGAGGGATCTTTTCCATTTGGGGGCAAAATTTTAGCAGGCCATATGGAAGGGTGTGGGTCATCCCTCAACCCTGGAAAAGGTTACTGAACTATTAATAAGAAGTGCGTACTTTGGAGAACAGGAAGAAAGCAGGGACAATGAGCGGCTGGAATGGGAAGAGAACCTGCCGATTGACAAAGAGAGGACCAATGATGGCTGAGTGAGATGGTGGCAGGCCACACGTGCTCCAGACACTAAGACAGGACGACTTTATCTCCTAACACGACAGCAGGGGGAAGTCAGCAGTAACTGTCTCCGAGAAGGGTTTATATTCACGACAAGATAAATTTCTTCTCCTTCTCCACATGATGGGGCCATTCCTATTGCAGAGGCCATGTCATCAACTCTTAGGATTGGGGACCGAAGGCCAGGGGACTACTGTGGGCTTGATCAGAGCATCCTCTCAAAAGTCTAGTGACATGGATATTAGTCTGACCAACAACAGGGTTCCTAGGCCCTGGTTAACAGAGCATGTGCCCTGCCTAGAAATTTTAAATCATGCCAAAGAGGTAAGTGGGGCTGAATTTAGCACTGGCCTGGCTCACAGGGGCCAAAGTGCTCTAGTTTTGACTCCATTTGTCTAGTAAGTGCACTTTTTCAAATTTCCACAAAGGTTCAATATAGCCGAGGGAGAGCACACTAAGTGGGGCCTGGATAGCTGAACCCTGGCTCCCACAAGACCAAAGGGTGTCAGCCATCGGTCCAGTGCAATTCATCAAGTCAGTCACTGTAGACAATCGGTTGAAATGCTTGCCTAGTGCATATGGGGCTCTAGGTCCAAGGCCTACATTATATAAACAGGGGAGGCCAGTGAGACCAGTTTTGAGCTACACAGGGCTATGG
>NW_026073988.1:0-1737 GCF_014885135.2 Alexandromys fortis
TATATATATGCATGTCACTGTCCTTATCTTAGAACAATACTAACAAAGCTGACAAGGACACCTGCTTTGTTATAGAGCAAAGTGGAGACTCCAAGAGATTGACCAAAAAGATGAGACACTGGTTGCAGTTGTTGAGAGAGGTATATAAAAACATGACCTGGAATCACAGCACTCCTGTGCAAGATCTCTGTCTTAGCTGGCCACATTGCCAGAACATAAGGCTTTTCAGAGTGAGCTGGGCTGACCAGCCTTGTGCTTTGTTAGCATTGCATGCCCATGGTTTGCTACTCAGCTATAGACTGAGGGGCTCTGAACACTAAGAAGATGTCCTGATAGGATGCAGGTGAGTCAGGGATGGCCACAGGGACCCTGAGCACCAGGAAGATGTCCTGATAGGATGCAGGAGAGCAGGGATGGCCACAGGGACCCTGAGCACCAGAAAGATGTCCTGATAGGATGCAGGAGAGTTGGGGATGGCCAGAGGGCCCCAGAAGGGGTCTGTGACATTGTCTCTAGCAACCATGCTTGTCCTGAGGAAGCTGTGGGTCTCCACGCCAGGGCTACCTCTCTGTGGGTGAAGGTTGCTGACAGAAGCTTGGATTTATGGTTGAGCAAGCTCGGGCTATGTCTTCAGTGGGTGAACAGCCAAATTTAGTGGCCTCTGAAGTTCCTTCCCAATCTCAAATTCTGCAGGACTGGACAATCCATGCTTTGTTGTAATTTTAGAGCTGCTAACATATGGTTTGGAGATGGACTCACCATTATAATTGGGGTTATGTAATACTATAAAAGGAAACGGCCCTTTAAGTGGGAAAGCTCAGGAAAGTTTACAGAGAAGCAAGAAAAACCACGATGGTTTTTCAGGAGGGGAGTTCTGTTGCATGTAATTGTGATGACACACACACACACACACACACACACACACACACACACACACAGAGTCTAATTCCTGGAAATATTCTGTAACAAATGAGATTGGGAAGAAAACTTGATGTGCTTAGGATATTATGCTCAAGAATGTATTTTATACTTAACAGCAATGCAGTGTTTTGCATGCAACCATCTTTGTCTGGGGGTGGAAACAAGAACTAAAAACAAAAACGTCCTTTCTCTCTTTTGGCGATTTGTTTTTGAGTGTTTCCGCTTTCCAGTAATCACAGCTTTGTCTGACCCCAAAAGTTCTGCCTCTGTGGGGCCAGTGTTTTACAGAGTGGTTATTACAGCTGGAAGAGGAGCAGGGAGGCCAAGGACCCGTCAGGACTTTGGCCATACTGGAGATTGTCTTCTGAAAGAGGCCTTGGCTGCTTTTTAATTTTGCCCATGTTTTTACTGCAATCTGTAGCTTAAAATCCATTAGACAAAGAATCTACAGAGTCTGTTGGATGCTTAAGATTAAAGCTTTCTTTCCTGCCTCTCTCCCCTTTATTTTTATATCCGCCCCCCCACCTCGTGCCAGATGGACTCCTAAAGGTTTTCTTCAGGTACCCTCTACTTTTTTTTTTTTTTTTTACACAGGTCTCTCACTAGCTTGAAGCTCATCGTGTGGGTGTGGCTGACTCACTTGTGAGCTCCTGGAGTCTGACTGTCCTTCCTCCCCAGTGTGCACTGATATGACAAGTGACTGCCACTACACATAGAATGTTTTTTTTTTTTTTTTTTTTTTTTTTAAACCGTGAGTTGTATGAGTTTCAGGGCATCACGCTCAGGTCCCACTCTTGCAAGACAGACACGTTACTG
>NW_026073989.1:0-1771 GCF_014885135.2 Alexandromys fortis
TCTCTCTCTCTCTCTCTCTCTCTCTCTCTCTCTCTCTCTCTCTCTCTCTCACACACACACACACACACATACACACACACACACAACCATAGTTCCTGCTTTTTCAATTTACATGTAGAAAGCCAACACTATTTCTGTGATTTCAAACCTCAACATGGCTCAGCATCATTGCCATTATCATGATAACATACAGTTATAGGAGGCTGTAACAGTAACCAGCCTGTTCATCAGCTTCTTCTATCAGCAGTCCTTCCTTTGTCTCACTTCACTCTGTGCTCATCTCCTGTCTGCCTATAGCACACACTTCAGATGTCCTTCCGGAAGTCAGGGGTTGTGTGATGCATCTTGTCTCTTTCTGCTATTCAGACTGTGTAAGCAGCTTGTATCTTTCACATCCTGACTGTATCAGGAATCGCAGATTAAGCTGTTGTGATGCTTGCCCTTTAAATTATGTGTTTTGTTTACTCCACTTCTCTCATTACCCCTTGTTGCAATGCTAATATTTGTAGTTGTCTGTGGCAAAAATGAAAGGGTCTTTGTTGTTTGTTTGTTTTGCATCTGCCTGAAAAACTAATTCATAGTTCAGTTTCATCTCTCTGTTTTCATCAATTTATTACATTCTTACTTACTTAACTCTACCAATTCATTAAAAATTCTACATTCCTTTATAATAGAGGAACTTTAAGAGTATTTAATCCTTATTACTGTCTAGACGTGAAAGCTCTTAATTGATGGGCCTCTCGTGTGTTCTCATGCTATAAATGGCATCACTTTAGAGCAGTAAACAAGTTTCTCTGACACCTGGTCTTTTTGTTGAAGCAGAGACTCAGTACTATAAAATAAAGTATCTATAGTTTTGGTTATTTTTTTGGTTTTTTTTTAAGTCAATGCTTTCCATTTATCCTCACAGAGGAGCAGAGGCCCACACTTCAAGGACTACTTCATCTTTGCAATTCTCTATTTCTGCTGATCAGGCCCTTACCTCCATCCTGGAGGCAGTGAAAACTTTCCAGTAATTAGTAATTGCTGACTTTCATGTAAATAAACATGATAGAAACAAAGTAGCTTGAAGACTCTCTCTCTCTCTCTCTCTCTCTCTCTCTCTCTCTCTCTCTCTCTCTCTCTCTCCCCTCTCTCTCTCTCTCTCTCTCTCTTCCTCTTCCATCCTCTCTCTCTGTCTCTCTCTCTCTCTCTCTCTCTCTCTCTCTCTCTCTCTCTCTCTCTCTCTCTCCCCTCTCGCTCTCGCTCTCGCTCTCTCCCCCCTCCCTCTCCCTCACTCTTCTTAGAGCAAAGCAGTTTACATTTCAGTCATGAGTATCAGATGCAATGATGAATGGCCATACCACTCTTGATTTCTTAAGTAATATTTCTCTTCCTCTCTCCACCAGAAAACCTCATCTTGGGCACCCTAGTTTATTTCTTAGGGACTATCTATAACCATTACATCATGAAGGAAATCACAGAAAACTTACTGATATAAGTGATTCGTAAGAGGTTTATTTACACTACACTTTGCAGTGACAACTGGTCATATGGAGTCTTTGAAAGACTCTCCCTCGAGTTAATTTACCATCAACATGGTGCTGGCTAGTTTTATGTCACGTTGACACAAGCTAGAGTCATTTTGGAAGAGGGAAACTCCACTGAGAAAATGCCCACACGAGTATGGCCTGTGGGCAAACTTGTAATGCATTTTCTTTTTTTTAATTAATTAATTAATAAATAAATTTATTTATTTATTTATTTGTTAAGATTTCTGTCTCTTTCCCCC
>NW_026073990.1:0-1691 GCF_014885135.2 Alexandromys fortis
TCGAGACAGGGTTTCTCTGTGGTTTTGGAGCCTGTCCTGGAACTAGCTCTTATAAACCAGGCTGGTCTCGAACTCACAGAGATCCACCTGCCTCTGCCTCCCGAGTGCTGGGATTAAAGGCGTGCGCCACCACCGCCCTGCTTTGGGTTTCTTGTACCACTCTGTGTTGTTTGCTTTTTCCACTGAATGGAAATGCAGCCGAGAGCTCCGGAATCCCACGCAGGACTTGTTCCCCTTCTGGCTCTGCTCTAGCAAGACTGGCTGGGTGGTGGCTACGCAGCTGAGACACAGGAGGCACACATGGCTGAGGGCAAGGAACCGGTGCTCACGTTGGCAGCTCCGGTCCACACGCAGTCCTGCCACGCTGCCCTACCCTGGAGACTCTCTGAGTGGCAGGCTGCTCATGTAGGCAGGAGCAGTACCGGAGGGTGATGAATGGCAAATTTGTTCCACAGACTTGCAGTTAACCCCTGGCTTGTGCAAACCTCCCACCACAGGCTGTAACTTACAGTCCTGGGCCCTGGCTTTCCTCTATCGTCCTCTTTGGAGGTTCAGCAGCTGTCTCAAACAAGTCCCTCTCCTCTGCCACTTTTAACTAAAGATTTACTTATTTTTATTTTGTATGCATGTGTGTAGTGCCAGCAGAGGCCGGAAGAGGGTGTTGGATACTCAAGAGTTGGAGTTACAGGCAGTTGTGAGCTTTCCATCATGGGAGCTGGAAATTGAATCCAGTCCTCTGCAAGAGCAGCAAGTGCCCCTAACTGCTGAGCCATCTCTCCTGCTCCCCCATCTCCACCTAGTTGATGTGGGAGTCCCCTCTGTGTGTTGCGTTTCTTGGTTAACGAAGAAACTGCCTTGGCCTGTTGATAGGGCAGAACTTAGGTAGGCAGGGAAGACAGAACTGAGTGCTGGGGAAAGGAAAGAGCCAGAGAGACGCCATGGATCCACCGGAGACAGACGCTGGGAATTTTACCCAGTAAGCCACTGCCACATGGCGATATATAGATTAATAGAAATGGGTTAACTTAATATGAGTTTGCCAGTAAGAAGCTAGAGCTAATGGGCCAAGCAGTGTTTTAATTAATACAGTTTCTGTGTATTTATTTCAGGGCTAAGCTAGCTGGGTGCCGGGATGGACAAGCAGCCTGGCTCTCCTTGCAACACCTAGTCTTTTGAGATTAAGTTTCACTGTGCTGCCCAGGCTGTCCTTGAACTCAGTTCAACCTTGTGAGATCCCTGCAAGCCTCCTGCCACCCCATCCCCTTCATTAGCTCTCTCCTGTCTCTGTTACCTGCCGGGCGTTTGTCTGTCTGTTCATCCACCAGCCACTGTCCTCTGTAACAAGTCAGTAGCTCGTTACCCCGTTTGCCCCTTGACTAAGAAGTGTGATGGGCCCTGTTTTAGATACAGAGAATAAATGAAGAAATACCCACGCGGGGCTGGGGATGGAGCCTGGCCCAAGTTCAGTTCCTGCCAATGTATAAAGCAAACATGGTGGTGCCTGCCTGCAAGAGGAAGGCAGAGGCAGAAGACTCAGGATTTCAAAGTCATCTTTGGCTATAGGGTGAGTTGGAAGCCAGCCTGATTTACATCAGCCAGCCACTCCCCTCCCTCTCTGTGCCAGAAATGAGATTCTTTTTTTTTTTTAAATATTTATTTATTTATTTATTATGTATACAATGTTCTGTTTG
>NW_026073991.1:0-1761 GCF_014885135.2 Alexandromys fortis
AGAGAGAGAGAGAGAGAGAGAGAGAGAGAGAGAGAGAGAGAGAGACAGACACACACACACACAGAACTCTCATCTTATTTTTATGGAGCAAAAGAAACTCTAGCCCTGGAACGTGCTATGGCTGAGCAATTGCTGCTTATAAGGGTGTATATGACTGATAATCCATAAGATAGAAGAGAAGAAGAATAAAGAAACATGGATAGGAAAAAGATGGTGTGAATAGATTTCTTAACCCTCAGATTTTAGTTCCTTTCCCTCATTGTGTTGTCTTTGATTGACCCCTGAGAGGGATTTTTACAAACGGGACACTTGAGGACCCCATTACATCTTCACGTCTTCTCCCAACCTGATCTACCCATTCCATTCTGTGCAGGACCCCAGTCCACCTCTAGAATCTAATTTATTTTCCCCTGCCAGGAGACATGCTTGTGTTTTCCACATCCAATTCATTCCTCTATCCCTAACCTCCCTGGGTGTATGGATTATAAGTTGGTTTTCATTTCTTCAATGGCTAATATGCACATATAAATGAATCTATTCCCTATTTATCTTTCTGGGTCTGAGTCCCTTCACCTAGAATGATTTTTTTCTGTTTCCAACCATTTGCATCCAAATATTGTGGTGTTATTCTTAACAGCTAAGTAATACTCCATTGTGTAAATGTACCACTTTTTGGCCAAAGAAGTTTTTCAGTCATGGCCTTTGATCTTTGAAAGCCTCTGTCACTTTGCAAATTAGACTGAGGGGCAAACATTCAGGATGATTGTCTTCATTCAGCCTCTAGGTCTCCTTCCCTCCTCTTTCACTTCCTGATGGTTTGAATGAGAATGCCCACCCCTCAGGGCTTTTATATTTGAATGCTTCTTCTCAGTGATGGGCTGTTTGGAAAGGGGTAGAGTGCTTTTTGAGGAGGTGTTTCGTTTTGAGGTTTATGATGCCCATCCAATTCTCTCTCTCTCTCTCTCTCTCTCTCTCTCTCTCTCTCTCTCTCTCTCTCTCTCTCACACACACACACACACACACACACACACACACACCTTGCTCATTCACTCAGCAGGCCTCCTGTGGATCAGGATAAAAAGCTCTCAGCTATACTGCAGAGCCATGACAGGATGTCTGCTTCCTGATATGATGATCATAACTGATTCTAACTGTAAACATGCCCCTAATTAGATCTTTCCTGTTAGAATACTTGCCTTGGTTATTGTGGCTCTTCCCAGCACTAAAACAGTAACTAAGATGCTCACTAAGGACATCACTGTGCATAGAAATCCATTAATGCTATCTGGTGAAATGTGAAAATCATGTGGAATGATTTTATTAATTAAACTTTATTAATAACCATTTGTTAGAAACTATTACAAGTGAAGTTAGTTCACGATTCCTGAACTAAGGGTCTTGGAAACAGAAGCTGTCAATTATGGGCTGTGTGCTTTCAGATGCACAGATTGCAGCCATGTAGGGCCACTCTCGTCTTCCTGCAGGTGTCCACTCTGTCACTTTTACACATGGCTTCTGAGATTCATATTGGCTTTCACCTGCTTTATGACATCATTGGCCCTCTTAGCCAATGAGAACCAGATAGAGTTTTGAGATTACCATGGAGCCTACTGACCAAACTTGCCTCAGTGCTGAGCATCTTTGATCGTTCACACACGTGACTTTTTGCTGTGAAACCCATCCACCCGTTTTCTCATCCTTTTATCCAGATCCTACTACTTTTTTTTGCCCTCCCTCCCTCCCTCCCTCCCTCCCTCCCTC
>NW_026073992.1:0-1695 GCF_014885135.2 Alexandromys fortis
GCCTGTCCTGGAACTAGCTCTTGTAGACCAGGCTGGCCTCGAACTCCCAGAGATCCGCCTGCCTCTGTCTTCTGAGTGCTGGGATTAAAGGCATGTGCCACCACCGCCCGGCGCTAAAGTACTTTCCTATTTGTTTACCCTGGAGGTGGATTTCTGGATCATTTTTCTCGGAAAGTATACATTTTATAAATATAAAGATACTCTGTACATTAGCAAAGAACTCATTTTTAGTCTTACTTTTTATGTGTATGGGTGTTTTGCCTCATGTAATGCAAGGTGTGTGTGTGCCTGGCCCAGAAGAGGGTGTCAAATCTCCTGGAACTGGAGTTAGCTCTGAGCTACTATGTGGATGCTGGAAATTGAACCCAGCCAGATCCTTTGCAAAAGTAGCAATTGCTTCCAACCTCTGAGCCATCTCTCAAGATCCACATTTGTATTTTCTAAAATCACATTTAATTGTATATGTGGGCAGACATTTGAGGTTGAGGACAACGTATAGGATTAAGTTCTGGTCCTGAGAGTCAAACTGAAGTTGTCAGGTTTAGTGGCAAACATCTTTATTACTGGGCCGTCTGCCTACAAACCTCTACCCTATTTTTTTTTAAGACAGGGTCTCACTGTGTAGTCCTGGCTGACCTGGACCTCACTGTGTAGATATAGTCTGGCCCCAAACTGTCAGAGATCTGCCTGTCTCTGCCTCCCAATTAATCCCACCCAGGTGTGAACACAGCCTGGCCCAGAGAAAGCAATTTAAAAGACAGTAATGGGTTACCATTCACCTTAGAAATAAGAATCTAAATTGGAAGTTTAGCTCAGTGATAATCTGAACTAGGGAGAAAAATGTATTGTGATTGGCCATTGGACCTCACAACCATTAAAACTGAACCCTCACTAAAAAGATCTAAATGGCGGCTGGGTGGTGTTCCTGCATGACTTTAATCATAGCACTCCAGAGGCAGATGGATCTCTGAGTTGAGGCCTGCCTGGTCTACAGAGAGTTCCAGGACAACCAAAGCTAACAGCAAAACCCTATTTCAAGAAACGAAACAAAAAAACAAAAATAAAATAAAAAACAGTCTGTGGTATTTGTATGTAATTGGCCCCCATATTCTCACGGGGAGCGGCAATATTAGGAGGTACGGCCTTGTTGGAATAGGTGTGGTCTTGTTGGAGGAAGTGTGTCACTGTGGAGGCGGGCTCTGAGGTCTCAGATATGCTCAAGATTCTGCCCAGTGTTTCAAACCTCCTTCTTTTTGCCTGCAAGATGTAGGACTAACTATTCAGCTACTATTCTAGCGCCATGTCTTCCTGCACACTGCCATGCCCCACCATGATGAGAACAGACTGAACCTCTAAACTATAAGGGAGCCACCCCAATTAAATGTTTTCCTTTATAAGAGTTGCCATGGACATGGTGTCTCTTCACAGCAACTTGAATCCTAATACATGGTCCAAATGGTGCTAATTTAAGTGTAAATCTCCATTCTCCCCACCAGAAAAGGACTGCCATAGGTAGCTGAGGAGAAACGGGATTGATTCTTAAAGAGGCAGACTGCTTAAGAGTGCTAGCGGTAGGGTTCTTCCTGGGATGGGACAGCTATTTCATATCCCTTATTTTATTTTGCTTGTCTCCTTCCTGTAGCTTTTGTCCTTACTTGATCCCAGTTCCCTTTACAGATTAATTTGTGAAGGTTA
>NW_026073994.1:0-1728 GCF_014885135.2 Alexandromys fortis
CTCGCCAGCCCTGTATAACTGAAAGGGACTGGGAAGGCCGCTGCACAGCAGGGCGGCACGTGTGCACGGCTCTGGGTTCCAGCCTCAGCACTCGGCACTGGGGGAGTCCTAGACTGTCTCAGCTCGTATATGCACTGGAAATGGGTTTTGAAAACCCTACAACCAACCTCCCCACCCCCACCCCAAATCACTATGGATGCTTGCTCGGACAGTTTTCAGTTTGGCAGCGAGAAAGTTTAACTTCCCATCGCATCTTTTGCTACTTTTGAGTCTCTTGATTGTACATTTATCATTTAAATATTAAATCTATTCCCACAAGGATACAATTACACATGGTCTCACAAACACACACGATTTCCCCCTATCTGAGTATTTACAACTTGTCTAGAACATCAAACACAAGAATTAACAGCACATTGGGCTTGTCAGCTGACGATGAGATGACGCCTCAATTCTGAAAGGTCCAAGTTGTCTCAACAGCCTTCTGATGCCAGTAAAATCCAGGAGCAACTGTGTCTAAGAACCAGTCTCCCTGCTTTCTCCCCGCATCTCGGTTGATTTCTTTGTGCTTCCCCCCCCATTGGTAATTCTTAGACTTCATCTTTGCAAAACCACCGTCCTATACAGTGATACAGTGAAGTAACCTTGAGTTTCCACAAATTCCAGGGGGAGAGGGTGGAGGGTAGGGAGAGATAGCTAATGATCACAAGGCGGAAGTCAGAAGGGGCCTCTGCCAGCTAGCTTCAAGCCTCGAGTGTCCACCTCTCTCTGGTCCTGCGTCATTCCACTGCGCTCATCGCTGCACTCTGAGTGAATTTCCCACCTCATGACATTTGCCCAGACTTCTGCCTTTACCCTTGACCCTGAGAGTCACCTGACTTCCTGGCCACCAATCTTTTATTTTTTAAAGACAGAGTCTCCTGTGGTCCAGGCTGGCCTCCAGCTCGCCAAGTAGCCAAGGATGACCTTGAACCCCAGATCCTCTAGCTTCTTCCCTCCCGAGGGCTGGGATTAGAGGCGAAGGCCGCCACTCAGTCGGCGGTGGGGCCGCGGGCGTCGGTGGCGGTGAGCGCCATCGTAAAGGCGCGGGCGTCCGAGTCCATCTGCGGGGGATTGGCGTCGAAGGCCGCCTCCCTGGCTCTGCACCCCTCCACGAACAGCCGGCGACGCTCCTCGATGTCGCGGAGCAGCCGGGTGGGGATCAGGGGGTTGGTGTGCAGGTAGTGTTGGAACATCCGCTGCTCGTGCAGCTCTAGAAGGCGCAGCGGCGCGTGGACGTGCGGCATGGCCATCAGGCCCGCCACGCCGGGGAGTCGCCTGGGAAGCGGGCCCGCGGCCCACGGCATGGACCCGGCAGCTCCGGCCAGCGGATCTTCCGGGGCCCCGGGGACCCGACTGCCTCCGCCCACGACCCCCTGCAGAACGTCGCCGATGCCAGTCATGGGGCTCAGGTCGGGAACCATGCTCTCTCCGGGCAGCTCGGACATCGCCAACCGTGGACTCCGTTAGGGTCACCAGGGAGCGCTGAGCTCAGGAGCGCTCCACATCCGCTCCAGCGGCAGTGAAGCCATGCGCATGCGCGGACCTCGGTGCGCTGGAAAACGGTGTGCGTGCGCAAGCACCGTGTTTGGACCTCTATCGCCCTCTAGTGGTGCCGTCTGCTATTGCCGCCGCGTCCGCCTCCAGCTCTCAACCAAAGGGTTCCATCACATACTTTTTTTTTTGTTT
>NW_026073995.1:0-1733 GCF_014885135.2 Alexandromys fortis
TCTTGTAGACCAGGCTGGCCTCAAACTCCCAGAGATCCGCCTGCCTCTGCCTCCCAAGTGCTGGGATTAAAGGCGTGCGCCACCACCGCCCGGCTTGCATTGGGATTTTCAATTGACACTGGTGAAAATTTCTAGAACAGTGGTCACCTGATTTGAAAGCTGAAGGATCATACTGTTCACATACATCGGCAGCCTGGATAGTCTTCTGGAGAATGGTTACCTAAAGAAGAAAAAAAAAAAAGGCACAGAAACAGTCTCAATATGTGTGAAATTGCAGTTTTTAGCCTTAGTTCTACAGATCCAACATTTATAAGTGAAATTGCTCAAAACTGATATAGTCATGTAAATACATTATTACATTTATACAAGAGGCAACATGGACAAAGTAATAATTTTTTCGATAAAATTCAATGTTAATACAAACTAATTAACAACAAATAAAACCAAAAGGCTATTTAATAAATTCTATTTTGAAAAGTATTCTTTAAGGAAGGCATGGTGGTGCACACCTTTAATCCCAGCACTTGGGAGGCAGAGGCAGACAGATCTCTGAGAGTTCAATACCAGCCTGGTCCACAGAATGAATTCCAGGACAGCCAGAGAGAGCTGTTACACAAAGAAATCCTTTCTCAAAAAAGCAAAAAATAAAAATACGACAAACAAACAAGGTGCTCTTTGACAAGGACATTAATAGCAAAAATATGCACAATAGATAAACGTGATAATGCTACAGAGACATTTTTTACAAAAGTGAAAAGGCAGCCAAGCAAGGTGGTGTGTCCCCATGATCTTCATATCTGGGTGGCTGAGGCAGGCACGTGACAAGTCTGAGGCCAGACCAGGGTGCCTACTAAGGTCCAGACTTTCTTGGGCTATCTATTTAGACCTTGTCCCATCCCATTCAGTCCCCCTTGCAAAACAGGGTTTCTCTATATAGCTTTTTGGCTATCCTGGAACTTGTTCTGTAGATCAGGCTAGCTTCAAACTCACAAAGATCCTACTGCCTCTGCTTCCCAAGTGCTGGGTTTAAAGTGTGTCTCACTCCTTGTGTTTTTGATAAAGATTACTATTAATTTATAATCAATATAAAAAGTTTAAAAAATTAAGTACTAAAATCTCTTCTTCACAAAGATTCCCTCTGCTTTTTTCTCTAATATCAGCAAAAACATCTGTCCCTCTAAGCTTTAGTCTTCTTTTTGATTTTCTCTGTGTAGCACTGGGGATGATCCAAGAGCCTCACACCCACTAGGCAAAAACTCCACCACTGAGATATGGCCCAACCCTAGGTTTTAAGTTTCATTTTTTTCTTTATCAAAAAAAGTATACATATATTTATCGTTAATGCTATAATTTGGAATTAAAACATACAATGAAAACAAATAAACACATTTCTGAGAGTTTTCAAATTCCTGTCCGGAATCTCCTTAAGAATTAGGGACAGGCCAGGTAGTAGTGGCACATGCTTTTAAACCCACACTCCAGAGGCAGAGGCAGAGAGGTCTCTCTGAGTTAGTTCAAAGCCAGCATGTTCTACAGAGTGAGTTCCAGAACAGTCAGGACTACACAGAAAAACCCTGTCTCAAAAAACTGAAAACCAAAAATAATAAAATCAGGGACAACAGGAATTCTGAGTTTTCAAAATTATGATGCTTTAATTATATTTCTAACGATCTTCACAATCCCTGTTTTTTTTTTTTTTTTTTTTTTTTTTTTTTTTTTTTTTTTTTTTTTTT
>NW_026073996.1:0-1732 GCF_014885135.2 Alexandromys fortis
ACCGCCGCCTCCCCTTTCCCTCCCCCTCCCCCAATCAAGTCCTCCTCCCTCGTCAGCCCAAAGAGCAATCAGGGTTCTCTGCCCTGTGGTAAGTCCAAGGACCACCCTTCTACATCCAGGTCTCGTAAGGTGAGCATCCAAACTGCCTAGGCTCCCACAAAGCCAATACGTGCAGTAGGCTCAAAAACCCATTGGCATTGTTCTTGAGGTCTCAGTAGCCCTCATTGTCCGCTATGTTCAGTGAGACCTGTTTTAACCCAGGCTTTTTCTGACCCAGGCCAGCTGGCCTCGGTGAGTTCCCGATAGAACATCCCCATTGTCTCAGTGTGTGGGTGTAGCAACCTTTTTCAATAAAGCCTTTTTGTATTAGGTCCAGATTTGTGTTTGTTATACATTATCAGTTATTTCCTTTAATGTCTTTTATCCTGCAATATCATGAATGCAAAGGAGTTTAGTTAATATTCAGGATAATGTAATGAAATATGCACAAGGCAAATTGTTGCTGTTCTAGCCAAGGTTGCTGCAGACCAGGTAACCACCAGCCAATTGGCCCAGTCACTGAGTACAGGTACTTAAGAGAGTCCAAGATCTTAAGGATCTCCCAGCTAAGCTCAGTAGAGACAGCCAGACTGCACAGTCTTGAACCAAGTAAGATACTGTTTAAGTCTGTAGACCCAACATTGTTTGTCATATAGCAATAAACCCATGAGTCACAAGCTTAACACATGAATGAGAGAGTTAACAAATGAACAAGAAACATCAACCTGAAGGAGGCAGGAAGGGCTTCCAAGGAGAAAGGCAAATATGGATCTATGGGAGGATTCCAAATCGGAGTGCTACTAGATCAGGTTGGAGGTGATAGACAGGATGTGAACAGAGAAGAAGAAAATATGTCTTTTGGGTAGATTTTTACTGTGGAGATGTTACAGACTGTATTAAATGACATCAGCCACCAAAAATACAAGTCATGATATTCAGAGGATAATATTGAGTTCTCTGAGTCATGTGTTCACTTTATACTTAAAATATATTTGTGAAGTTGTAAAGCCAGAAATACACAGAAAGTTAATTAGTCTCTAAAATACTTAAATAGCAAAATACATTAACTAAGCCTCCATCCAGGAAGCATATGTTGACAATATCCTCTATGAGTCAGGTGCTTTACCAGAATAGAACCGAAGACAGTCATCACACTCATGAGTCTGACAGTCTAGTTGAAAAGTACTGGCAATTACAATGATAAGTACAAGGGTGTCAATAAAGAAGTTTACTGCCTACATAACTATAGATTTTAGGCTAATGCTGCTATCAGGCCTGGCTAACTTCAGGGCTAAGATTACGTAGTCAGTATTTTATGTCCAGTCATTCCGTCACTGTTTCATCTATGCTAGGCTTACTCTTAGGTCCACATGGTAGCTGGATGGTACCAAGGTGGTGGCAGCACCAGCCTCAGTCCCTATCTGATACATCATGCTCCCAATTCAATGGCAAAGCCAAACTTCCTTTCTTAGCTCTTTCAGCAGAAGCTCCTCTTGGGCTGTTTCCCTGTCTTTGAAGCATTCTTTGACAGAAATATTCGGAATGGAATTCACTAGTTAGCTTAAGACTGGATTGTATGCCGGGCAATGGTGGCGCAAGCCTTTAATCCCAGCACTCAGGAGGCAGAGGCAGGTGGATCTCTGTGAGTTCGAGACCAGCCTGGTCTACAGAGCTAGTTCCAGGACAGGCTCCA
>NW_026073997.1:0-1725 GCF_014885135.2 Alexandromys fortis
CTTAAAAGCAATAGGAACCCAGACAAAGGAAGGCACTGGTTTTTAAAGGTGTTCTGTAGTATTTTTCTCCAGAATTTGTAAATATTCATATTTTTATTAATAATTCATATTTTAGTAATAACATTCTTTAAAGAAAATACTTGACTATGTACAAAAATCTACATTTTTCCAATCAAAAGAAGCAGTCTGTCACAGTAACACAAGATAGAGCCCTATTTCCCTTCCTAACTAGTAAAACTAAAGTAATACTTAGTTATATAATTACTTAGTTACAAGACATGTTAATTCTGATTTCTACCTAATTCAGCCTTTATAAAGTACTTAGAAAATGGAAAAATACAATTTATTTAAAAGAACATTTGAAAGAATGCTATATTGTTATTTAATTTCCTCTGTAATATCTATCTATCTATCTATCTATCTATCTATCTATCTATCTATCTATCTATCTATCTATCTATCTAAACACAAAACAACTCTGAGATTCCATCGTATACCTGTTAGAATGGGCAAGATTAAAAACACTGATGACAGCTTATGCTGGAGAGGGTGTGGGGTAAAGGAACACT
Organism: Alexandromys fortis; assembly: GCF_014885135.2. Lineage (NCBI taxonomy): Eukaryota > Metazoa > Chordata > Mammalia > Rodentia > Cricetidae > Alexandromys > Alexandromys fortis. Next base: position 570 of record NW_026073997.1, read on the forward strand.
CTCCCATTGCTCCTGTGAATGTAAACTGGTATAGTCACTTTGGATATAACTATGGTGATTTCTCATAAAATTAGGAAACAACCTACCTCAAGACCCAGTGATACCTCTTTTGGGTATGTTCCCAAAGGATGCTCAATCGTACCACAAGGGCGTGTGCTCAACTATGTTCATAGCAGCATGGTTTGTCATAGCCAGTACCTGGAAAAAATCTAAATGCCCTTCAACTGAAGAATGGATAAAGAAAAATTTATATTTACACAATGGAGTACTACACAACGAAAACAAATTTAATGACATCTTGAAATTTACAGGCAAATTGATGGATCTAGAAAACATCAAATTCAGTGAAGTAACCTAGACCCAGAAAGACAAATATCATATGTACTCACACACAAGTGGCTTTTAGACTTAAAGCAAAGAAAAATCATACTACAGTTCACAATCCCAGAGAACCTAGGTAACAAAGATGACCCTAAGAGAGATGTACATGGATCTTATTTACATGGGATGTAGAAAAAGCCAAGATCTTCCAAGTATATTGGGAGCATGTGGACCTTGGGAGAGGGTAGAAGGAAAGGGGAGAGGAAAAGAGGGGAGAGGATAAAAGTACATAGCTCAACAAAAACGATTTTTAAAAATGAGTTACAGAATAGAGAATTCTACACAAAAGAATCTAAAATGGCCAAAAGACACTTAAGCAAATGTTCAGCAGCCTTAGGCATCAGGGAAATGCAAATCAAAAGGACTCTGAGATACCATCCTGCACCATTCAGAACAGCTAACAACAAAAACACCAATACTGCAGGTGGGAATGCAAGTTTGAAAATCGGTATGGTGGTATCTCAGAAAATTGGAAATCAGTCTACCTCAGGACCCAGCCATACCCAAATATCCAAATGATGCTCAATCATACTACAAGGACATTTGATTAACTATTATCATAGCAGCATTATTTATAATAACCAGAACCTGGAAACAACCAAGATGCCCCGCAACAAAAGAATGGATAAAGAAAATGTACCACATTTACACAACAGAGTTACTCTCAGCAGTAAAAACAATGACATCTTGAAATTTGCATGCAAATGGATGTACCTAGAAAAAGTCATCCTGAGTGAGGCAATCCACACCCAGTATGATAAATATGGTATGTAAT
>NW_026073998.1:0-1734 GCF_014885135.2 Alexandromys fortis
CTCTCCTCCCCTCCCCTCCCCTCTCCTCTCCTCTTCTCTCTCCCCTCTTTCTGCTTCTCCACTCTTCTCCCTTCTCAGCTCTCTTTGTTTCTCTCTCTCTGTCTCTCTCCTCTTTGTCTGTAGCCCCACCTCCTGGCTTTAGAGTGATCGTCCTGCTTCCTCAGAGTATCCAAGTGCTGGGATCACAGGTGTGTACCACCACGTCTGGCCTAGACAGACTGCATCCCAGACTGATGATTTCTCTGTAGCCTTGACTGGTACTCATGACAGTCCTCCTGCCTTCCAAGTGCTGGGATTACAGATGTGTGTCACTATGCTTGGCTTTCAAAGATCACACATTCATGTATGTGTAGGAGGGGAGCATGTGCGTTGTAAAATTGGGTCTCACTTGTCTCTTGATTCTGTTTCTCTATTTCCTTTTCTTTGTGACCAAGTTTTTCCCAGAGATAGTTAAGACTTCAACTCTCCTTCTCTTTGCCAAGATAAAATATTTAATCACGATGTTATGGTTCATAGATAGATAAGAAGGTAGTGAAAATAAAATTCCAAATATCCAAATACAAACTGATGGTGCATTTTAGCATAACAGGAATTTTTGGATATTTGTAAGTTACCTGGATTTGCTATATTTTGCTTTTTCCAAAGGCTTTGGAGGGTGAGCCAGAGTCGGCTGTCATTCCAGAAGCCACCACTAGGTGTCAATAGAGGTCTTAGTTGTTGGATCAGGGCCGAGGTTGATTTGGTTGGGTCTCTGCGGACACCATGCGTCCTCTCCTGCAAAATAACAAATGTCCGCGTTGCAGAGCACTTTTTTCAGGAAGTACTCTAGGGAGCCCAGGAGTTTGCATATGAAGTCGAGGAGGAGCGCGAGGGCCCTGGGCCCTGCTAATGATATTCAAACGCCAACCGCAGTCGCTCCTAGGCAGGCCCAGGTTCTCCAGCTTTGATGTATGAGTTTATTACGGGAAGGAAACGCGGTCAAGCAATGCTTTCAGAGCCAGAGCAGGCTGAGTCCTGCGTGGGCCGTAGAGATGTCGTTGTAGAGAGGGGACCCAGTTGGGGGAGACGGGTGTATAGTCCGGACCAGGCCGGGATGTGCTCAATGTCACCCCTCCCCAAAAACCAGACTGGGTGAAGAAGGCTGCGCCCTCCAGGGGATGCAGAGGGGTTATCACCCGAACTCATAGACTCCAGGCATCTTTCAACTCTTTTTAAAAAAGTTGTGTCCAAATTCTTCCATTCTCCACTCCGTTTGGGTTGCAAGGCTATGCTTTTAAAAACTCCTGTTCTGCTAAAATGCACCATCAGTTTGTGCCTGTCACTAGCTATTTCCTCCTAATAAAAACATTCCCTCCTGGAGAGAGGAATGAGACTCAAAGGCTTAGAAAGCTGGCAAAATTTACAAGCGTCAGAGAGCTCAGAAAATAATATCCACAAGGCCCCAGCTCAAGGTTGTAACCGCAGGAAACAGTAGCCAGAGAAACTGGCTTCAGGGAGGAAGGGAGGGTGCCTGTGAGCTTTGCAGATTGCCTTTGTGAGCTGCTGCCCACGCTGAGGTGCCACTGCCTTGGAGTTCTCCCTCCCTTCCTTCCTTCCTTCCTTCCTTCCTTCCTTCCTTCCTTCCTTCCTTCCTTCCTTCACTTCTTCTTCTTCTTCTTCTTCTTCTTCTTCTTCTTCTTCTTCTTCTTCTTCTTCTTCTTCTTCTTCTTCTTCCTCCTCCTCCTCCTCCTCCTC
>NW_026073999.1:0-1641 GCF_014885135.2 Alexandromys fortis
ACCCCCCACCCAAAAAAAAAAACACCAAAAAACAAAAACAAAAGTAGGACTTGGCTATTCCATGTTTTCTCCAGCTGGGACACCTACAAAAAGAGACGTGCGACCAGGACCGAGAGACAGTAAACTGGACAGTGATGAATTTGGCCGTGTCGATAAAGATAACTTCGAGGAGCTGAAGTAGGAAGTACAACAGCAACAAGAAGTGGACTCCTGAGATGTGGGGGTCCTTGTCCCTGTGGTCAGTGGGGGAAGAAGAGGATGGCTGAGCCTGGCCCAACAAAGAGGTGAAGGAGGGCAGGAAACGAGAAAGCAGACAGTCCCTGCAGGGTCCCCGCTCTGGTCTGATCCTTGTGTGTGGTCAGCTTTGCCATGCTGTTGTGTTTCAAAGTCCTACAAACACCTTGCAAATGGAAAGGCTAGAAATCGCTCCCTGAAAAGCATTAGGAAGCGTAGGAGCGGGATTGGCTGAAGGGAGGGTCTACAGAACCCGGGCAGCAGATCTCTGAAGTCAGGGCTGGGCGATTATGACACATAGAGTGTGTTGAACTGTCTGCTGAGAGCGCCTCAGTGGGTCGAGGAGGGCCTGGGAGACAGATTGGTGTGGGTAGTGTCTTGAGTGGGAAGTGAGAATGGGAGAGAAGCCTTCCATGCATCCCGGGAGCCAGCAGAAGGGACTGCAGTGGTGGGGGTGGACTCAGCACACCCTCTGGGACGGCTGAGATGTGTGGTCACTAGGAAGGCAGAGGTACCCTGCACCACCCAGAACAGCTTGCTTTGTGACCATCTGGGAGACTCAGTGAGAGCTGGCTTCAAGGGACGGGCTTTTGCAACTGTTTCTACTCCATGTGACACACAGAGAAAGGAGACTTACTCAATGTGGCCACACTGGGAAGAGGCGCTAACACAGAAAAACTATGAGACACACAAACACACACACACACACCCTAAAAGTGTCCATCTTTGAGGCCCTGAATGAGGTTTTTCTTAAGTTGAGGATGGGATATATGTATAAGCAAGTTTGGTCAAGGTGTGGTCTGTCTCTCCATCACTGACCCATCATTGTCTGGGCTCTGGTCTGGTCTGGTCTGGTCTACAAGGTGTTTGATGGGCCCACAGTGCCCGGTGACATCTCTCCTGGGAGACAAGCTAGACAAGCTAGTCTGGCTGCGCTAGACTTCAGCATGAGATTCCCAGGAAATTCCAGTTCCTTGGGGCCCATTCATTGCCTTAGTGAAAGGAGAGACCCGGTGTCTCCCTTCAGAGTCCCTTCTCTTCTGCTAGGATGGCTACAGGAATAGAAAACATTCAGATTGCAGGATGTCACTGTCCTCTTCCACAGGAGGGGGTATGAGTCCCCCTGCACAGGGGAGGTCTCAGAAGTGAACAGTGAGCAATAGAGGATATACCTACTAAATTTGGAGCTCTTGTTACCTACTGACCAGACTGGGAGGTAGGACACACACACACATTCCAGCCAGACAACAGAACTCACCAGAGGTGAAGCAACTTGGTGGGGGTACTCATAACTGGGAAATGCAGGGTCATTCTATTTATTTTCATGTGTGTATATATATATATATTTATGAAGTATGAATATATATACATATATGTATATATATTGAGACAGGGTCTCACTATGTA
>NW_026074000.1:0-1669 GCF_014885135.2 Alexandromys fortis
GAGGGAGGGGGACTTGGTTGGGGGAGGGGGAGGGAAATGGGAGGCGGTGGCGGGGAAGAGACAGAAATCTTTAATAAATAAATAAATTAAAAAAAATAATAAAGTGCTTTAAGCCAGGGGATTGTGGTCCTGGCTTAGATGATCCTCATGCGTTACACGCGACTACATTTGTTTTGTTTTTTAAGATAAATTTACTTATTTTACACCCCTGCTGTAGTTTCCCCTCCCTCCTCCTCGTCCCTCACTCCATTCCCCTGTGTTCCCACCCCTTAATCCTCTTCTCCGTTTCTCTTCAGGAAAGACCAGGTCTTCCATGGGTATCAACAAAGTATGACATATCAAGTTGCATGTATTAAGGCTGAGCAAGGCGACCCAGTATGAGAAGTAGGGTCCCAAAAGCCTGTAAGAGTTGGAGACAGCTAACTGTTTGCCCTGTTAGGAGTCCCACAAGAGGACCAAGCTACACAACTGTAACATATATGCAGAGGGCCTAGGTCAGTCCCACGCAGGCTCCCTGGTTGTCAATTCAGTCTCTGGGAGCCCAGGTTAGTTGATTCTATGAGTTTTCTTGTGGTGTCCTTGACCCTCTGGCTCCTACAATCCTTTGTCCTCTTCTACAGGATTCCCCGAACTCCCTTCTAATGTTTTACTGTGGATTTCTGCATCTTTTTCCATCAGTTGCTGGATGATACCTTTCTGATGACAGTTGGGTTAGGCACATGAGATACCCAGTTCCGGTTATTGCTTAGTGTCTTAGCTAGGGTCATCCTTGAGATTCATGGGAGATCCCTTGTGCAAGGTTTTTACCTGACCCCAAGATGCCACCCCCTTTCCAGTAATCTCTTTCAGTATTCTTCCCCTCCACCCACCCCCCCACCCAACATGCTCGCTCATGTTCCCACCCCTACCAGCCCTCAGTCCTCTCATGAAATCTCTTCTGTTTCCCATTCCCAGGGAGTTCTGGGTTTCTTCCCATGAGCCCTCGTTACCTAGTCTCTCTGGGACTGTGGATTGTAGCATAGTCGTCCTTTATTTTACAGCTAGTATCTACTTATGAGTGAGTACATACCATGTTTTCTAGTTCCATCCATTTGCCTTCAGATTTCCTGGTGTCTTTGTTTTTAACAGCTTAGTAATACTCCGTTGTGTGAATGTACCACATTTTCTTTATCCGTTCCGGCTATTACAAATAAAGCTGCTATCAACGTAGATGAGCAAGTGTCCTCATGGTATGATCGGGCATTCTTTGGGTATATGTCCAAGAGTGCACGTTGGTACTCCCACCAGCAATGGAGGAGTGTTCCCCTGGAACCCCTCCAGCCTGAGCTGTCACTTGTGTTTTTGATCTTAGCCATTCTGGTAGCTGTAAGATGGAATCTCAGAGTTGTTTTGATTTTCATTTTAATTTCATTTTACTGATGCTAAGGATGTTGAACATCTTAAATATTTCTTGGTTATTTGAGATTCTTCTATTGAGAATTTTGTGTTTAGATCTGTACCCCCTTTTTTTTCATTTTACTAGTGTTAAGGCATATTATTTAATAAATTACTATATATTATTTAATTTTTTATTATTTATTTATTAAAGATTTCTGTCTCCTCCCCGTCACCGTCTCCCATTTTCCTCCCCGTCCCCCCATCAAGTCCCCCTCTCTCATCAGCCCAAAGA
>NW_026074001.1:0-1729 GCF_014885135.2 Alexandromys fortis
ATTATTAGAAATGGGTTAAATTAATATGTAAGAGCTAGCCAATAAGAGGCCAGGCAGTGTTTAAATGAATACAGTTTCCGTGTAATTATTTCGGGGCATAAGCTAGCCATGTGGGCGGCCGGGTGCGCAGCCCTGCAGCTCCTTCAACAAAACATGGTAACTTACAACTGTCTGCAACTCCAGTTCCAGGAGATCTGATACCTTAACACCAATGCACATAAAATAAAGTTAAATTATTGTAAATATATAGATATATGCACATATATGTGTATATATATAATTAAGGAAATTATTTTTAATGCATATATATAATGTTTGTAGCTTTGTTCTTTATAAAAATCCCATACTGAATAAATCCCACTAATGCAACAGTCAGTGGAGGAAGCCTGTCATAAATATATATCATACTATTTAATTTAAAGGAAACTTAGGAGCCAGGTGTGGTGGTACACACCTGTGACTCCAGCATTTGAGAGACAGAGACAGTAAGATGGTCATTTTGAAGCCAGCCTGGGCTATGTGAGTTCAAGGATGATGAGACCATGTCTCAAGATGGGGGGAAAGATGTGTATATCCTCAATCAATAAATAGCCTGAAAGTAGGCAAAACTAACACAGGTCAGACAGTTGTCTCTGAAAGATGAAACAGAGTTCTAGAATGTATCTGTTTGGCAAAAACAACAAATTCCTATGTTTGAAAATATAAAAATTAAGAAAGGAAAAAAAATCCTAGACTGAAAGTTATATTATTTCCTAAAATAAATTTATTTTATAATTAGTATTGACTTGATTCATTCATTTCTTCCTTTTTTTTCTTTTCTTTCCTTCAACAGGGTTTCCAAGTCAAGAATAGACCGGAACGTACTGTATAACCCAGGCTGTACTCAAACATACATTCTTCTTGCCTCAGTTTCCCAAGACCTACAATTACAACGTGAGCTGTAATCTACACTTGGATCATCCTGTGCTGTGTTTACACACAGGTACTAAAGGATTCCTCTTACATCAAACTTGTATTTTTGGAACCTAAAAAATAAAAGGACAATTCCCATCGCCTCTTCTTCTGCACTGTGAACCAGATGCACGTCAGGATTTCTTAAGAAAAAGTAAATAGAATAAGTGGTCTATGCAAGGATATTTTTTGGAATATGTAGCATTTAGACTTTTCTCTAGTCATTAAAAACAAAATACTAGAGCTGGAGAAATACAGTGTTTAAGAGCACTTCTGTTCTTCCAGAGGACACAGGTTCTGCTCCCAGCATCCACTCCAGTTCCAGGGAAACTGACACTCTCCAGACTGAGCTGGCAGCAGTGTGCAAGTAGTGCAAGCACACACCTACACACTCAAGTAGTGCACACACACATACACTCAAGTAGTGCAAGCACACACCTACACTCAAGTAGTAAGCACACACACATACACACTCAAGTAGTGCATACGCACATATACACTCTGGTGCACACATACAAAGTAGTGTATACACACACCTACACACTCAAGTAGGATATACAAATATACACACACAAGTACTGCATACACACACATACTCAAGCAGTAAGCACACAAATATATGCTCAAGTAGTACATACACACACTTAAGTAATGCACACACATACATAAGAAAGTAGTACACAGGGCTGGAGAGATGGCTCAATGGTTAAGAGCATTGCCTGCTCTTCCAAAGGTCCTGAGTTCAATTCCCAGCAACCACATGGTGGCTCACAACCAT
>NW_026074002.1:0-1726 GCF_014885135.2 Alexandromys fortis
GGAAGGTCTACATAAGTTATAAAACCGATTGGCCCATTAGCTCAGGCTTCTTATTAACTCTTATAACTTATATTAGCCCATTATTCTAGTATATGTTAGCCACATGGCTTGGTACCTTTTTTCAGTTGGGTAGGTCACATCTTCCTTCTTTGATGTCTGGACAGGACTGAAGAGAGAACTTCCCCCTACCCAGAATTCTTCTATTCTCATAGCCAAACCTCTACTTCCTGTCTGGTTGTCCTGCCTATACTTCCTGCCTGGCTACTGGCCAATCAGTGTTTATTTAAAACATAATTGACAGAATACAGAATTGTCCCGCACCAAGCCTGATTTATGCAGTGAGTTCCAGGCAAGCCAGAGGTACAGGGTGAGATCCTGTCTCAAAACAACAACAACAAACCAGGCAGGGAACTTGCAGCCTGGAGGCAGAGATGGTCTTAGAACTCAGATCCACAAGAAGAGTGTGGATGGGTGCAGAGAAGGTGGCATGAGGCCTCTTCCCATCTAGGATCTGCCTCTCTCTTAGCTCTTCTCTTCACCAGTACAGCTTCTAGCTCCCTGCAGATGGAAGGGAGGTGGAAACAGTTCCTGGCATGGGCAACGTGGAGCTGGCCAGCATATCTCCCTCTGATCCACATATGCCTCTGTGTGAAAATGGGTTTTAAAAAGCCACTCCTGGGCAGTGGTTTCCAGTAGGTCTTCCCAGCATTCCCAGGGAATGCTGAGGGAGAGAGGAGCTAGGAGTCCCTGTTCTGCCTAACCTTGCTTTCTCACCCCCAGCTCCTAATCTGCCTTAATCTTCCTCCCCCTCCCCATGGGTGCTCCTCCTCCCATCATCTTCCCTGATTTCCCCCGCCTCTCCCTCCTCCCTGTCTTCCTCCCACCTCTGCCCTTCCCTCCCAACTGCACATCCCTTCTGTCTGTGACAAGTTGTCCCTCCGCCCCCATTCCTCCTCCTCATTGGAGGAGGAGGCGACATTCACTGCTGGGGGAGGTGGCTGCAGAGTGCAGGTGGCTGCTGTGCTGAGCTGGGGGCTTGGAGTCGAAACTCAGTGTTCCCTGCTTCAAATCCTGCTTGCTCCGGCCACAGCTGAATGACCTTGGGGAAGTCATTTCACCTCTCTCTATCTCAGAACTAAAGAGGACTATTCATAAGACAGGGGGTAATATACAGTGGCTTTGGCACATAGTGGGTTATCAACAGGTGTCCCTCCTTGCCTGTTGGTAGAATAGATGGTTCTGGGGACCACTAGTCTTTCCAGGGAAAAGATGGTCATGGCGCTCACCAACAACATCACTGTTAAGTAGGTGAGACTCTTGGGATGCATACAGTGTAAATGATAACAGCTAACCTACACGATACTTACGCGGTTCAGGAGCTGTTCCAAAAGGTTTGTATTACTTTATTTGACCCTTAGGGCTGTGAGGTGGATACTCTCAGCAGCGCCTTTATACAGAAGAGATGGGAGAGGCATCATAGCTCGCCAATGTCGCTCAGTTGCTTAGATGAGAGTCGGGGTGTGATGCCCTGTGTTCTGGCTCAAATCCATCTTGTCGGCCTCGCTCTGTGACTCGATAATTACTGAATCGTTTTTAATGTTTATTTATCTTAATTAAAAATTTAAATTTATTTATTAATTTGATATATTTAAGTATTTTATGTGCACGGGTGTTTTGCCTACTTGATTGTATGTGCATGACATGTATTATAACACCCACAGAGGTC
>NW_026074003.1:0-1684 GCF_014885135.2 Alexandromys fortis
GTGAGTTCGAGACCAGCCTGGTCTACAGAGCTAGTGCCAGGACAGGCTCCAAAGCCACAGAGAAACCCTGTCTCGAAAAACCAAAAAAAAAAAAAGCCACACCTCTTAATAGTGCCACTCCCTTTGGGCCTATGGGAGCCATTTTTATTCAAACCCCCTCAAGTCCCTTACAGTTCACTAATGTTTCCTATTTTCCATGTTCCTAAAACCTTGTGTTGCTACCTTCACGTCTGGAAAAGCAGGCATCTCCAGTCATTACTGACAGGCCTTGGAAGAGACAGACTTACCTAAGCTAGGGATTCTGGGAGTTTCTCTGGCCTTTTCTGTGGATTTATCCATTTTACCCCTTGGATTTATGACTGGGAAGTGTCTTGGGAATGTATGCCTCCTCTGAGGCTCACAAAGCTAAGTCAAGTTCCGAACTGTTTCTTTTCTCTACCTCAGTGCCCTGACTGTTCAAGGTTAGCTGCCTGCTCCCAGTTCTGCAGAGTTGAGCAGTTATCTGCAGGCTTCGTGCACAATACACAGAAGCCAGCACACTGCACTGGGTACCTAATACACAGAAGCTACGCACACTGCACTGGGTACCTAGCTCATTGATGGGATGCAATACCTGGCAAAAGCAATGGAAAGAGGAAGTGTGGGAGATTTTGATCGCACTCCCAAGACTTGCCAATAAAGCTAAACCTTGAATCAAGGGGTGGAGCCAGTGACTAACTGGTTGGAATTGGCCAGAGAGAAGTCAGGGATTTGGATAGAGAAGATGCACAGGAAGGAAAGGACAGGGTCTCAAATTTGGCTTTTTTTTTTTCTTGTTTCTGGGACAAGAGAAGAGACTCATCTCTTGCAGTGTCTTCTACCAAAAACCAAGGCCAGCTAGTTGCTCCTCAACCTCTCTGAGACAAGATTTTTCATCCCAGCCTTTGACAGAAGCCCTGTCATTCTGTAGCCTGGGAGGCCAGCAGGGCACTGACTGTGGGCTGTGAGGCCACAGACAACAATTAGACTATGGGTAGATACATGTGCAGCTGCGAAGCTGGCAGAAAAACATCAAGGAAGGGTTTACTCTGACTCACAGTTTGGTCCATCATGGTGCAGAAAGGATAGAGGCCGGAGTGTGAGGCAGCTTGGCCACACAACAGCCACTATCAGGAAGCAGAGAGAGAGGAATGCTGGTCTCTCCTCACTGTTTCTTCTTCAAGGCTAGAATCCTGGCCCGTGGGATGATGTCACATTCAGGCTGGGTCTTCTTACCTCTGTTAACCTAATCTAGGTAACTCCTCAAAGATACACCCAGAGGATAACCTAATACACATAGCACCTCATAGGCACGCCAGGAGCTCACCTTCTAGGTGATGCTAGGGCCTGTCAAGTTGACTCTCATTTTACGAGTGTACAGAGAACAGCAGCCATTGGGGTGCACGCTGAACTGCCAGAGCCCACACAGGCTTTGAGCAGGAGCACCTGCGGGTGATGCATTCTAGGACGTGCGTGCCTGGGTCTCTTGGCAGAGCTTCCACGGTAAGTCCCATCATCTTCTGTTGAGCTCCAGGCCCCAGTTGCTCTGAACCCCACCCCTTTTCCCTGTGCCTAGCTAATCCCAGACTAGTTATTCATGACAAACCCTCAGTGTTTGAATAGGCAAAAAAAAAAAAAAAAAAAAAAAAAAAAAAAAAAAAAAAAA
>NW_026074004.1:0-1727 GCF_014885135.2 Alexandromys fortis
AAATTTAAAAAATACTAAAATTTCTCAAAATTAGATTTCAGTTGACAGAGAAATAGCAAATTTGAGTACAGAATCATCAAATATTATATATTTATAATGTAGTTATGAAAATGATAAAAAAATTGAAGAACCTTGAAGAAATATGGAATATTTTACTGACAGGCCAACATGCGTATAACAACACTATCAGGAAGGAAGAAGAGAACATAATAGAAAAAATATTTGAAAAAAAAATGGTGACAAAAGTATTGAGAAGCTTGCTGTAAAGAATGTTTTACAGCAAACTGGGTAAGAAAATACTTCAAGACAAAAATGAAGAGAATAATACTCAGACAAATCAGAGGCAAAGTGTTAGGCCAAATACAAAGAGAACTTTAACATTAGCAAGAGAAATAGAACACAGAAACCACAACAAAATTAAGCTGTTATCTAACAATCTATTAACGATACAATGAGCTTTTGATTTTTGATCTTATATATTTACTTGTCTTTTATAATTAAAACTTCATGAGAATAACTTGCAAAAAATATTACATAGCAAGATTAGTAAAAACCAAAGTCTTTACATTTCAATGAACTTTTGTCCAAAGTAAATGGGGAGGGAGCAATTTCCATCAGAAATCCCATGCTGGTAAAAAGAAAAGGTGCCAGTCATAGGGGCATAGGAACAACTTTTCTCCTGGAAAGAAATTTCCAGTTTGTCCGAAGCCCAGTCAATGGCGGGTCAATGATATGGCAAGGCACCTTGACCAGGACTGCTTAAATGTGCATATCCTGGTCTCCCTATTTAAACTTTGGTCTCATCTTGAAACCCCTAAGACAGACTTGGAGGTCTGCTGGATCTCTTTGCCTCTCTTCTCAGTATGGGCACATTTAATAAACCTTCTGCTTTCTACTTTTATTGGCTTACTGAAGACGTATGCCAGCTGTAACTTGTTGCACAGGTTGCAACCCTCAAGTTAGATAACAGTTATAAAGTCAAGTCAAAGGACGGATTGTCAGCATGACTAAATAAGAAAGGATATATTTGGATACCAGCTGTGAGAGGTTCATTGTAGATTCTAAGACCTAAATTGTCGGGAAGTGAAAGGATAGAAATTACATTTCAATAGTGATCAAAAGAGAGTTTTCAGTGATTTTGTTAATATAAAATAAAAGAAAACTTTTTGATAAAAATTATTATTATAGCTAAAGAATAGCATATTTAATGATAAATGGTCAGCTCTCAGAAAGATAAAACAGTTATAAATATATACATAAAACAGGACCCTGAAGTATACAGAGAAGATGAATAAACAGTTCAATAACAATAATAATAATTGGAGAGCTTAATGCCTTACTTTCAATTATGCATAGCACAGCTAGAAAGGAGACCAGCAAAGAAATGGAGTAATTGAACAACACTGTAAAAACAAAAAAAGCTAGACATAAGAGATGTCTACCCAGTCGTCCACTTAGCAACAACAGAACACAAAATCTTCTTAAGTTAACTTGAAATGTTCTCTGGAGTAAATCATGTAACAAGCCGCATGAAAACCCTGTTGAACTTCAAATTATAGTATTAAGAATTATCACATAGCTGGGCGGTGGTGGCACACGCGTTTAATCCCAGCACTCAGGAGGCAGAGGCAGGCGGATCTCTGAGTTCGAGGCCAGCCTGGTCTACAAGAGTTAGTTCCAGGACAGGCTCCAAAGCTACAGAGAAACCCTGTCTCGAAAAACCAAAA
>NW_026074005.1:0-1706 GCF_014885135.2 Alexandromys fortis
ATATACATATTTATACATATATTTATGTATAAAATGTGGCTCATAACTTAATATCAAATATGTTCAAAGACTTTGAACCAGAAGTCTTATTCTAGAATGCTAATCAGAAATGCAGGTATATAGTCAAAGATGATGATGCACACCTATTGTCTCAGCACTCAGGAAGCTAAGGAAGGAAGATACAGAATTTCAGGCCAGAGCCTAAAGGCATGACTTAGCAGCGAGAGTCTCTTGCTATTCTTTCAGAGGACCTGGGTTCAGTTTCCAGCACCCACATGGCATCTCAAAACCATCTTGTAATCCTATTCCAAAGTGTCTGGTACCACCTTCTAGTCTTTCCAGATGCCAGGCAAAACAATCATACACAATAAAAAGAATTGCAGGCCAGCCTGGACTACATAATGAGACCCTGTTTCAAAAGTTATTTTTGACAGACAAAGGTGCATCTTTGGCCCCTTTCCCACTTAGACCTGTGAGCCTTGGGCAGTATATGTAAACTGAGTTAACTGAAAACCAGTAAGACTGAAATGAGAAATATTTTTATTTCACCTATATGAGTGTCTGATAGTTTTAGACCAATCTGTACTCCATCATTTGTGACCTTGCTTCTCTCTCCCTCCCCCTACATCTCGCTCTCCATCCCCTCTCTTCCCTCTCTTTTATCTCCCTCCTCCCTTTCCCTCCCCCTGCCACACACACTGAAGAAATGAGTGTTAGTAATTAAAGGCTTGCGTACTGCTCCCAGAGTATCCAAGCTCTCAACCACCTGTAATTCCAGCTCCAGGGAAAGCTCTGGCCATGGTGAGTAGATGCACATATACACATAATTTTAAAATAAACCTTTTAAAATTTTAAGTAAATTTTAAATAAATTGAAAGTTTTATCTATATGATAGTAAAACTTCAACATATTAGGGCTGGAGGGATAGATGGTTCAGAGGTTAAGAGCACTGGCTACTCTTCCAGAGATCCTCAGTTCAATTCCAAGCAACCACACGGTGGCTCACAACAATCTCTGAGCTCTGGTCCCTGTTTCTCATGTGCAGACATAGATGCAGGCAGAGCACTGTATACAATAAATCTTACAATCATATCAAAAATCACATGCTATAGTTAACTCATTGCTTGCCACACCAACTCCAGTGTTGTCTGTGTGACATGACATATGTCATTATGCCGGACGGGAGCTACATGTCCCATGGCACTAGACTTCCTGGAGGTCAATGGCAGACAGCCTGATATTGGCCGCCCTTGGGGCATAGATGGGTTTCTCCATTAGCTGGCTATGCGGGATATGAGCTTTACACAATCTCTTTTATAATAATGATATTCTATATATCTACAAGACAAGGATTATCTCTTCAGGAACAGCTCTGGGATAGGGAAGCAAAGTATGGGAATGTATAAGACTACAGCAGAAACCTTGTCATACACAGGGTGTATGATGAGCAAGGGAATAGATGGGTTAATGTTGATGGACAAAGAGTATTATATTATACTCTGAACTTTATGGATAGGCTTGCTAGATCCCAACCCCCATGATATCTGCTGCATAAGAAGGTACTAAAAGTATATTTCAACAAGTGCAGAGAACTGATTAGGCATATTTGGTCACTAGATGAAATAAATGGTTAGGAAGAGGAAAGGCCATGATAGCGATAATGAGACAGAAACTTTTTCTTTTTCTTTTCTTTTCTTTTCTTTTCT
>NW_026074006.1:0-1701 GCF_014885135.2 Alexandromys fortis
CGTGCAAAGAAAAGATACAGTGGAACTGAATTAGCCAGAGTAGAAACCATCTACATTATAATAGAAAAATAAAACTAGGGGACTGTAGAAATTTTCTTCTGGTACATTCCATGAGAAGCCAAGAGACACATATAAGGCAGATGCAAGAGCCTACGTTCACACACCTAAGAAAAAGACCAGAGAGACGATCTGAGTGCTGCTCCCGCCCCACCCTCCATTTCCTTAGCACTTTGATGATGGGGAAACTGAGGCTCAATGGCTGCCCTTGCTGTTGAGAATCTGTCCCTGTCCCAGAGGATGGGGTCATGAAGATGATCCAGGGTGGGGAGGGCTAATCCAAGACAAGGCTTCAGCACACACCTGTAGAAGGGAATCTACTCGGTACCGAGCCCCAAGACACAGAGGAAGCTTGGAGCGGGAGCCCCTCACACAAACATGAAGGGAAGCAGTAGTCAATGGCTGACATGAGCAAGGAATACGTGGCCTGGAATCTTGAGATGGGGCAAGAACACAACCTCCTCCAGGGCATTTGTGAGCTTAGAAAGTTGATTGCTATGTCTTCAGTGCTTAGATTCTGATGTTAAAAATGATATGGGTCAGTGAGTAAGAGACACTTGCACAATCAAGCTAATGAACATATCCAACATTTTACAAAGTTGCTGTGTATGTGAGTGTGTGTTTACATATGTGTATGTGGAGTATATGGTGAGTATGTGCTGTGTGTGTATGGTAAGAACACGCGAGGAGAATTTCCCTTATAGAACGCACCATCACTAACTAGCCACCACAGTCTATATAAATCTCCAGTACTTCTCATACAACTGAAGATGACCAATAGTGTTCTTTCCCCACCTCCCAGCCCCCATTCATTTCCCTTTTACTCTACGAGTTTGCCCTATTGGAGATTCCACATGTGAGTTCACGTGGTTCAACAGACATCTGAGTGCTTACAGAGTATTGGGAACTAATGGTGCTTGTGGCATTTGGGTCTCACTAGTGTGCTTCCTGGTACCCAGTTATTTACAGGCATGCTCCTGTGATGGGGCATGGATTTGCCAGGGGGAGCTACCACTCAATGGTTCAACTGCTTTGTTATCTGGTCAGCGGCTGTGGGTTGAAGTCGATGTTTTGGAATTCACTGGGATTTCCACTGATTACCCCGGGCTTGATCCCCAGAACCCTGTGAAAGACCTAAGATGTCTCCTCAGGAGCAGGACACAGGGATCTACCTGCCGCCAAGTCTTTCAGCAGCTGTGAGAACCTTCCCGGTGTCTGAAGAGGGTGAGTTACCATATCCTGGAAGTTCTGGTCTCTCCCGGTCCCATCTAAGGGCAGCCGATAAAACTGAGCCCATGCCCAGTGCAGCTCCTCCTTGCCTCTGCCAATAAAAAGTCACAGCAAAAAAACCAGCCAGTTTACCAGAGTCACAGATTAGCTGGGGTCCACATGGTCCCTTTTCTCACCACCTGCTCATATGAAATATAAAGGCTCTACAAATCACAATCCCAGAGAACCTAGACAACAATGAGGACTCTAAGAGAGTCATTCATGGACCTAATCTACATGGGAAGTAAAAAAAGACAAGATCTCTGTAGAAATAGGAGTGGCGGGGCTGCGTCCCCAACACCCCGGCCGCTTGGCTAGCTCATGCCCGAAATAACAACACACAAACTGTATTCATTTAAGAACTGCTTGGCCCAT
>NW_026074007.1:0-1723 GCF_014885135.2 Alexandromys fortis
TGATATTTGTTCCCGGATGGTTGTTGCAGCTGGAAAGGTCAATAGTATTTAGATCAAGAAGGATACTGGTGGGTTATTCATTATGTGCAGATTGATCTCAGGTGACATTTTTAAAATACTTTCTGAATAGGCATTTAATAAACTACTACAGTTCAATAATTGCCTGTTTCCTGCTTGTTAATGAAATTTCCATATGAAAATGAAACATTGATTAAGAAGCTTTCTTTATAAGAAAATTGTCACATCTCTTTTTATTAAATTACTTTAATTTATTTTATATACTGACCACAGTTGTCCCTCCCTCCTTTCTATGCCTTACCTCCTCCATTCCTCCTCCATCTCCATTCAGAAATGGGAAGACATCTGAAAGTAGTCAACAAAGCATGTCACATCAAGTTGAGGCGGGACCAACCCTCCCCCCTCCCCCATCAAGGTTGGGCAAGGCAACCAAGCTTGGGGACTGGATTCTCAAAAGCCAGCTCAAGCACCAGGGACAGGTTCTGATCCCACTGCTAGGATCCTCACAAAAAGGCAAAGCTACACAACTGTCACACACACTAAAGGCCTCAGTTTGTCCCATGCAGACTCCTTAGCTGTTGGTCTAGAGTTGGTGAACTCCCACAAACTCAGCTGTCTCTGCGGAGTTCCCTGGCCTGACCTTTATGAGGCTGGCTCACATGAAATCCTTCCTCTCTCTTCAGCAGGACTCCTGGACATCAGTCCAGTGCATGGCTGTGGTTCTTCACACCTGCTTCCATCAGTTAATGAATGAATACTCTCTGATGACAATTAAGATTGTTCCTAATTATATTACCAGAGAAGGCCGCTTAGGGCACCTTCTCCACTACTACTAGGAGATTTAACTGAGGTCATCCATATGGATTCCTGGGAGGTTCCCTGACACCAGGTTTCTCCCTAACCACCAAATATCATCCTACATCAAGATATATTTTTCATTATTCTCCCTGTCTGTCCTGATCCTAAACCCACCCAACGTGATTCCCTCATGTTCATATCTCCACCTCGCCATCTCCACTCCCACCCCAAGTTTATGCAGGAGATCTCTTATATTTCCCTTTCCCAGAGAAATCCTTGAGTCTCTCTTGGGCCCTCCGTGTTACTTAACTTTTCTGGGCCTGTGAATAGTAGCCTGGTTATCATTTACTTTAGAGTTGATAGCTTAAAGAGTTAGTACTTACCTTCTTTGTCTTGCTGGGTCTGAAGTACCTCACTCAGGATAATTTTTTTCCTAGTTCCATCCATTAGCCCGTATATTTCATGATGTCATTGTTTTATTATTCTTGAGTAATACTCCATTGTGTGAGTGTATCACAGTTTCTTTATTCATTCTTTGGTAGAGGGACATCTAGGTTGTTTCTAGGTTCTAGCTGTTATGCATAATGCTGCAATGAACATAGTTGAGCAAGTGTCCTTGTATTATGACTGAGACTCCTTTGGGTATATGTCTAAAATTGGCATACTTCAGGTGGTTTGATTCCAAATTTACCAAAACTACCACAGTGATTTTCAAGGTGGCTGTACAAGTTTTTACCCTCAACAACAGTTGAGAAGTGCTCCCCTAATTCCACATCTTCTCCAATATAGGCTGTCGTAAGAGTTTTTTATTTTAACCATTCTGACAGGTGTAAGATGGTATCTCACAGTCATTTTATTTGAATTTTCCTGATCATAAGAATGTTGAATAATTCTTTAAGTGTATGTT
>NW_026074008.1:0-1725 GCF_014885135.2 Alexandromys fortis
TAAATCCTCGCATCAATGATGTGTAGTTTTCTCTTCTTACTAAGGACAGATGTGGCAGAGAGATAATCATGTTATTTGAGGATATGTTTGCTGATAAGTTTTTATTGTTTCAGTGAATGGCCCATGATCTAAGGACATAGGGACAGAGACTTAGTATGCTATTACCAAGAACAACGGAATAGATGAAGGTGGAAAGTGTGTATGTTGAGAATGATATGGGAGAAGTTGGAGGGGAAATGGATAGTTACAATCAGATCTCATTTTATACTTTATGGTGGATTTAAAACTAGAGTGGAAAAACATAACCAAATGTGGAATTTGATTCTTCAGGATCAAAGACATTAAATTCAATTTGAACTTCCAATATCTTAAAATTACTATTAACTTATCAAGATATAATTTCATTGAAAGTAAAAGTATACCGTTATATTAAAAGGAAAAATTAAATTGGAAAATTAACCTCATCTTTATGCACTAAAATGACTAAGATGCACTAGTGAAGAAATTGATATAAATATAAAAAGATGATTGATGATAGATAGATAGATGATTGATAGATAGATAGATAGATAGATAGATAGATAGATAGATAGATAGATAGAGATACATAGATAGATGTAGATACATAGATAGAGATAGGCAGGTAGACAGGAAGATGGGTAGATAATAGATGATAGATAGACAGACAGACAGACAGACAGATAGATAGATAGACATAGTGTAACATGCTTACTAATCACCCCCCCCCCAAAAAAAATGGGGTTTACTCTGAAGGTCCGAAAAGCAAAACAGCCAGCCACTGGCTCTTACCTCTATCTCAGTCCAAAAATGGCAATCTTGCCTCAAAAAATCTCAGAATAAAACTGTGGGAAAGCTGTCTCCTTCCATATTATATTCTTCTCTAGTGCTGGGATAAAAGGTATGCACCACTACTACCTGGTTTTTATGGCAAACTAGTGTGGCTACTGGGATTAAAGGTGTCTGTCACCACTTGCTGGTCTGTAAGACTGATCAGTATAGCTGTTTTGATTGCTGAACTTCAGGCAACCTTTATTTATTAAAATACAAATGAAATTTCACTTCATTTTCACTTTTTGCCTAATATTTAAAAAAATCTGTAACTAACATAAGAATAATATATATGATAACTACAATGACTATATACAATATATACAAACAATAAGTACAGCAACAATGTCTAGTTCATTTGCATTTGACAAATTTAGCGAAAATAGTCTATATCTATTATATCTTAGTAAGTCAAAAATCTTATATTTAATTTACTTTTTATCATAACTTTCTTTCTGATGGGGTAAAGTATAACTATCTAATATTCAATTCCCTTAGAGACCCAAGAAGAAAATAATATTAACTGAATAAGCAGAACGTGTGAGCAAGCAACTTCCATAAAATATGAGAAATAACAGAAAGAGCTGACTGACTGGAAAGTCACCCAAAGTCCTCTGCAATGTGGGTACACCTATCTTCAGCCTACAATTCTAGCATATATCTGATAAAGCAGCATTTTTCTTTCTGTGAAGCAGGATATCTGAACGGCTGTCCTTCTTTGTCCTGACAGTGTTAGGCAGTCACTTTCTTTTGCATCCTGCTTGTCCAATCAGGACAATATACTGTCAGCAGTCAAGGCATAGGCATTTTCTTGCCCAGTGATTGATTAATTTTTGCTGTAAAGAAAGTAAACTCCATGTGGAGTTTTTTTTTTTT
>NW_026074009.1:0-1679 GCF_014885135.2 Alexandromys fortis
TTTTTTTTTGTTTTTCGAGACAGGGTTTCTCTGTGGCTTTGGAGCCTGTCCTGGCACTAGCTCTGTAGACCAGACTGGTCTCGAACTCACAGAGATCCTCCTGCCTCTGCCTCCCGAGGGCTGGGATTAAAGGTGTGCGCCACCATCACCCGGCTGCCTCCTCTTTTTGTTTTTCCTCTCCTTGTTTTTTTCCTCTTCTTAAAACACAAAATTTCATTTACCATAGGTTACCATAGGCTGTCCTCAAAAACTTCTAATCTTCCTGTCTCCACCACCTAAGTGGATTCGCATCATGCACCACCACATCTAGTTTATGCCTTGCTAAGGCTCGAACCCAGGACTTCATGCACTCTGGGCAAGCTCTCTACATCACTAGTTTTTGGGGTTCTTTCCCACCTGACCTCTGCCCCAGTTTTCTGAGACAGGATTCCTCTGTGTAGCCCTGGCTGTCCTGGAACTTACTCTGTAGACCAGGCTGACCTCAAACTGCCCTTAGATCTGCCTGCCTCTGCCTCCACAGTGTGTGCCTTCGCTACCAGGCTCTTTGACTTTCTTTGTGCTACCCACTCTCCTCCTTCCCTACCAGTTCTCCCTGGCCCTCCAGGCATTTTCTTTTTCACCAAGCCTCACAGCAACTTTCTGAATGAGGGAGCCTCCCATTCTGAACAATGATGCTGCCTAGGGGACAATTCACCTTGGTTAACAAGACCTCTGGAATTCTGACCTCCCTCTGGTAAGCCTGGTCATACCTGCCTTAGCTGGACATTATGTTACCCTGAAGACTGCTTCTCTTACTCTGTCAGAAACACAAAGAAGAAATAATTGCTACTTCTCATGTTGGGGCGTCAATAGGACAGTCCTTTAGACATTAAACACTCCTTTACACTGGGTAGTCATGGTGTAAGCCCTTGATCCCTGCACCACTCAAGAAGCAGAAGCAGGTGAATCTCTGTGAGTTCAAGGCCAGCCTGGTCTATAGAGTGAGAAACAGAGAAACACAGAGAAAACCTGTCTCAAATAAAAAAAAAAATCTTTGCTCTTGCTTGAAGTTGAATGTCAGGTCACTGAAGCGCTGAATTCTGGCTTCTCTCTCTGTCTCTCTTTCTCTCTGTCTCTCATTTTTTTTTAAGACAGGGTCTCTTTAACAGCCCTAGCTGTTCTGGCAGAGGGCCTAAGTTTGTGTTTAGAGATCCATGCTGGTTCTCACTCCTATAGGAATGACTGGATTGCACTGGATCTCACCTTCCTCAGCTTAGAAACAGGGCCGCAGAAGGCCCGATTCACTGGTTTCTTGGGGGAAGAAATGAAGGTAACAAGTCCTTCACCACAGCCATTCCATCAGCCACCGCAGTCACCAGATCATCTCACAGAACCAGGAGAACTGTTCTGGGAGGCTGAAGCCCTTGTCAAGGTCTTGCTCACAGAGGAGGCGTTACCAAAGCTAGATCTACCACCACCAGGAATTTTCATTTCCCTCAAAGGCCCAGTTAACAACCCCATACTCTGTGGGAGGCGTTTTCTTCTTCCTTTCTCATCATCCATTCGTTCATTTTTTTGAGGCAGTGTTTCTCTACATAACCCTGGCTGACCTGGAACTCACTGCTGCCTCAGCAAAACCACCAACTTCTCCAGAGTGGAGCCTAAGTAGGAACCATTCTTAAGTGAAAAAAAAAAAAAAA
>NW_026074010.1:0-1725 GCF_014885135.2 Alexandromys fortis
TCCATTTTCCTGCAAAAGTCAAGAATAATAATTTTTTTCTGCTGTGTAGTACGCTTCGTTTTCTCTTTTGTATGCTAAAAAGATTAATAGACATTTATCAATATCTGATCTCTCTTACAGAGTATGACAACATTTAGTCAAATGTTCATCTCTGTGGATCAGTATGAAGGGGCTGATAACTGCATAACCAAGGGTGAGAAACTCTGGAACATATAGAATTTTGGAATAACTCTCTATAAAGAAAGAAAAATATAAAGAAATAAAACAATCTGTTAAATAGAAGAAAACAAAACATAGCATCAGAAGGAGGACACTCTGAGCAGCTCTCAGCTCAGGGAGAGTTCTGTAGAGAAGCTTGGAGTTCTGAAGGTAGAGGACATGCTGGTGGTGCTTGTGGAGAAGAAGTACCATGTAGCCACTGGCCCCTCCCATGGCTCCCTGAAACACAGCATCTCTCAGGACCATAAGGGTGAGAAAAATCCATCTTGTTATCCTGCTTTCTGGCAGAAAATAGCAATAGTTGCTGCCCCCTTTACTCTGAGTTATGTTCACACTCTTGATATTTTTAATGTAATATAGTAAGTTCATGCTGATCAAGGAATTGAGGATCCAAAAGAAGAGCAGCGAGCAAAGAATGTGCTGTGGAGTCTTTAGGTTGAGCCTCTGCCACCTGGAGGCTCTGGGACTGATGGTGATGGCCTGGACCACAGTGAGGAGACTGCTGGTGCAGATGGAGAGGCCCCGGGACACTCTTGCCAGGTAAACCACAACTTTACAACTGGTGTCATCTAAGAAATTTCTGAAATTAAAGGCTTCTATTGTCTTCGGCATTCCCTTTGAAAGAAGCATTATAGTATTTGTGAGCGCCAAGTGAGCAAGAACAAGGTGAATAGGTTTCTTCTCAGTGCTTTGGAACACGTGTATGTAACTCACGAAAACTAAGATGTTTCCCATGGTGCCAACCCCAGTGAGATAGAAGAAGACTGTGCCCTTGACAGGATCCAAAACCATCCTTAGATCGGATGCAGAAGTGCTTGATCCAGCAAATGCCTTTGTGAAGAAATCAGTGAATCATGATAAGCATCAGCAAAAAAAAAATTTTTTTTAAATCTGCTTACTTTTCTGGAGGAAAGGGAATGATATATATATATATATATTATTGTTCATCTATTGACACAGAACTTACTTGAAGACTTGTTTTCAAAAATCTAAATTTTCAAGCTATATATTTAATTTATACTCTAAAATCTAATCTACTTGTTCAGATTGATATATCTCACCTCTGTTCTGTTCCAGCATGCCTGAAGTAACACCAGTGGCCCAAACCAGAATTTCTCTAAGCATTTTATTTTTCATTCTATCATATTCCTGTAGTCCAGTCCAGTAAATCATGCTCACCCATCTGCCATGTGGCATATACAAACATCTGTGAAGTCCTATCGCTTTATCACATTGACCACCTCCCAAATTCAACCACAGTTTGATTTCCAACAGAGCCTGGAGCTGTTCTAGATATGTTGAAGTTTATCGTGTGGGTTAGAAGATTAATTAGATATGTTTAAGATCGGGACCTGATAAAATTTTGTTTAAAACAGTTAATAAACAAAGGATCTGGCGCCCTCTTTTGGTTTCTGCGGGCACAAGTCATGAAAGCCGGACAGTTACTAGTAGGAAAAGCAGATTTGTTCTTAGAGAAGCTAAATAAGAAGGAGAACCCAAAGAAAA
>NW_026074011.1:0-1727 GCF_014885135.2 Alexandromys fortis
CATTCATGGTTCCCTGCCCTGAGGAAAGTCCAAGGTCCTCCCCCCTCCGTCCATGTCTAGGAAGGTGAACATCCAAACTGGCTAGGCTCCTACCAAGCCGGAACATGAAGTAGGATCAGAACCCCTTGCCATTGACCTTGGCTTCTCATCAGTCCTCATTGTTCGCCATGATCAGAGAGTCCGGTTTTATCCCATGCTTTTTCAGTCACAGTCCAGCTGGCCTTGGTGAGCTCCCAACTTTATCTTTTGAGGGATAATCTGTTTCTCACAAACTCTTACTCCTAAATAATTAACAATTTTATCCTTTTGTACCTTTTCAGGGGCTACATGTAGCCCTCTCCTTTCAAGTAGCTTAATAAGCTCCACATAGGCCTGATTTAACATTCATTCATTCTTGGCAGCCAGCAATATATCATCCGTATAATGAACGCATCTTAGAGTGGGAAATTTTTCTCTCAGGGGTGCAATAGCCTCCCCCACATACAGCTGACACATTGTAGCACTATTGGCCATTCCCTGTGGCAAGACAACCCACTCATATCTTTTGTCTGGTTCTTCATGATTAAGAGATGGAACTGTAAAGGCAAATCTCTCGCTGTCTTTATCAAACAAAGGGATGAAGAAAAAACAATCTTTTATATCTATTACAATAATAGGCCAGGAGGCAGGCAGAGAGGATAGTAATGGCAACCCGCGTTGCACTGGTCCCATGACTTGCATTTAATTATTACCAGCTCAGAAATCATGTAATAGGCGCCACTTTCCCAATTATTTTCCTGATTACAAAAATAGGTGTGTTCTAAGGGGAAATAGATGGTTTAATATGGCCCAGAGTTAATTGTTCCATTATTAAATCATTGTCAGCCATGAGCTTCTCAGAGGAAAGAGGCCACTGAGGAACCCACACTGGCTCCTCTGTTTTCCAAGTAATGGGAATTCCTTCCCCAGTGGCCTCTAAGAAAAACCCATCCCTTGTCTGGGTTTTCTTAGTTCTGCCACTATCGGATGTTTCAGTCCTTGTAAATACCTTCCCAATCCAAAATTCGGATGGCAGCCCATATTTTTCATAATGGTTTGAGCCTTTTCTGAATATTTATTACTTAATTTAAAACCCATAGATTTCATGAGATTTCTTCCCCATAATGATACTGGGAGTTCAAGAACATAAGGTTGAATTACTCCAGAGTGGCCCTCTGTATCCTGCCAATTTAATAAGTTAGCACTAATATTAGGGGCACTAGCATATCCTAATCCTTGTAAGGTGTGTGATGAGGTCTATATAGGCCATGCTCGTGGCCAGTCTTTACTGGCTATGATACTTTTATCTGCCCCTGTATCCAAAAGGCCTATGATCTTGACTCCATTAACAGTTAGTTGTAAAATAGGCCTTTGGTCGAAATCTAAGGATAAAAATGTTAAGTCTGTACCTGATGAACCAAATCCCTTATCTCCTCTTTCAATGTCTTTAGCAGGATGTTTGTCATGTAGACTAGGCAAAACAACAAGTTGAACTATCCTATCACCTGGGGAAATCGCGGTAATGCCTTTAGGCGACTCAACCATGATTTTAACAATGCCTGTAGGGCTGGAGAGATGGCTCAGTGGTTAAGAGCATTGCCTGCTCTTTCAAATGTCCTGAGTTCAATTCCCAGCAACCACATGGTGGCTCACAACCATCTGTAATGAGGTCTGGTGCCCTCTTCTGGCCTGTAGGCATACATACAGAC
>NW_026074012.1:0-1689 GCF_014885135.2 Alexandromys fortis
CTACTTCTCAGCACCTCATGGAACTTTCTACAAAATTGACTACATACTCAGACACAAAGTGAGTCTCAACAGATGCAAGAAAATTGAAATGACTCCCTGAAAACTATCAGATGGCTAGGGATTAAAGCTTGATATCAACAGCAGATGAAAGTTTACAAACACAATGAAACTGAATAACTCTCAGCTGAATGAAAAATAGATCAAGACAGGAATAAAGAAACAAATTAAAGCCTTTCTAGAATTCAATGAAAATGAACACACTGTATACTCAAACTTATGGGACAGAATGAAAGTGGTGCTATGAGGGAAGTTCATAGCACTAAGGGCCTATATAAAAAGCAAGGCAGAGATCTCATACTAGTAGCTTAACAGCACACCTGAAAGCTCCAGAACAAAATAAAGTAAGCACACCCAAGAGGAGCACATGGCAAGAAAAAATCATATTGAATGCTGAAATCCATAAAATAGAAACAAAGAGTACACAGTACAAAGAATAAAAATAGAAACAAAGAGTACACAGGACAAAGAATCAATAAAGCAAAGAGTTAGCTGTTTGAGAAAATCAATAAGATAAACAAACCCTCATCCAAAATAACTAAAAAAGGAGGGAGAATATATAAATTAATATAATCAGAAATGGAAAGAAGGGCATAGCAACAGACACCAAAGACATCCAGAGAATCATAAAACCGGTACTCTCCCAAATCAGAAAATCTAAAACAAAATTAAATCAAAATCAGATAAACAATCTAAATAGACTGATAATTCCTACTGAAATAGAAGCAGTCATTAAAACTCTCCCAACCAAAATAAAAGAAAGAACAGCAAAAAGAAAAAAAAAGAAAGAAAGGAAGAAATGCTACCAAAGTTTCAAATAATTAACACCAATATTCCTCAAATTATTTCTCAAAATAGCAACAAAGGAACAGTGCCTGATTTTTTTTTTGGTAAGACCAAATTACCCATATACCCAAACTATATAAAGACTCAACAAAGAAGGAATCACAGACAAGTTGTCCTTATGAACATAGACACAAAAATACTTAAAGTACTTGTAAACAGGATACAAGAACACTTCAAAATTTCAACCACCATGATCAAGTAGGCTTCATTCCATAAGTGCAAAGATGGTTCAGTATATGAAAATTATCAAATGTAATCTACTATAAAAATAAGCAGAAAGAGCACACACAGAAGCACATTACACACACACAGACACACCCCACACTTGATCATCTCATTAAATGCAGAAAATGTCTTTGACAAAATCTAATATCCCTTCATGATAAAAGCCCTGGAGAGATAAGTGATATGTGATACATACTTAAACCTAAAAAAGGCAATTTACAACAATGGTTAATCAACATTAAATTAAATGTAGAGCAATCAAAGACATTTCACTTAAATTAGAAACAAGCAAGATAAGGTTGTTTTCTGTCTCCATGTCTATTCAATACAATGCTTAAAGTGTTAGCTAAAGCAAAAAGGTAACTAAAGGAGATCAAGGGACAACTGAGGGAGATCAAGAGGATAGAAATTGGAAAGGAAGAAGTCAAAGTATTATTGTTTGAAGATGGTGTTTTAGTATACGTGAGTGACCTTGAAAATTCCACCATAGATCACCTAAACACTTTCAGCAAAGTAGCTGGAGAGAAGATAATTACAAACAATCACTATCCCATCTATACA